>NW_006239267.1:474366-492021 GCF_000226075.1 Solanum tuberosum | reverse complement strand
GTGTTTTTGGCTTGCTCGAGAGAGAGGTTTTAAAACTAAGACTACTACATCGATATCCGTTGGTTATTGGGTCGTCGTGGGTTCAGCTCGAGATAGTGAATCCTAGACCTTCTCCCACACATTCAGCTCAAGAGAGTGAATGGGTTAAGTCAGAAGTTGTGCTTAAGGGTTGCAACTCGGTGTTCGAGAAAAACTGAGTTGATTCTGGGTAAGTTGTTCGAGAGAAAATTTACTCCCACTAAAGTCTAGCCTAGTTACAAATATTCAGCGATTTACTATTAATAACATTTACCCAATAGTATATTTTAACCCATGTTCCTATCACATCCCAAGAATCTCGTCTCCCTATCTCGCACCTTTATATTTTTGCTGTTTTTGTTCATTAGTTGAATACAACCCCCCCTCTCCCCCAATTGATAGTTGACATTCGTGTCACCTTTAGATTTAGTATGTTTTTATTCGTTAATGTTTATAGCTATGATTGATTAGAGTTTGATTTTACTTTTCTATTAATTTTTGCAACCACTCTCTTGGGACTCGACCCCAACCTATTCGGTTGGGTTATATTACTGTACGCGATTGTTACTACGCCAAGCTTTACATTAATGAGATAGTTAGGTTGCATGGGGTTCTTTTATCTATCATCTCAGATAGAGGTCCTCAGTTTACCTCTCATTTTTTGAAGTCATTTCAGAAATGTCTTAGTACTCAGGTTAATCTTAGCACAGCATCTGAGAGAGTGACAGATGAAACCCAGGATGATTTGTCTGAGCCTGAAGATGAGCAGCCTTTGATTTCCCGAAGGGATGAGCTCCGGGCTAGATCTCAACCCACATCCACCAGAGTTCCCTCAGCTATCACTCCTCCTACACCAGAATCAGTGCCAGCTCAGGCACCCCCTGTAACCCATGTGCTCCCTATCGTTCCTCCACCCAGGCTTCTGAATAGATTGAAAGGACATGGTTTACGAACTATCCTCGAGGAGAATTTACTTTCGACAGAAGGCTTGGAGGGGAAGTATCCAGATGTGAGGGAGACCCTCCACTTCCAAAGATTCGGGCAGTTCACCCGGCCTCGAGGCCCCTATATTCCCTCATGGGTCCGCGAATTTTACACAGCTTATAGTGATCTGGTTCCTAAGAGTAAGAAGAAGGCTAGTGAGTTTAGACCGGTTAAAGTGGTCATGGTACGAGGCAAGGAGGTCGGGTGCATCAGTGAATACATTAACATTGTAATGGGTAGAGATCTGCACACCACACACCCTTATGATGGATTTCCTGTTGCTTAATCCTTAGATGCCTTGAATGGGTGACTGACACCCCTCATTTCAGACACCACCCCGAGGTGGATCGAGGCAGGAGTCCCAATTGAGAAAAGGGACTTGATTGTCGTTGCGTGTTATTGGTTTGGATTTATCAGTAGCTCCATCATGCCCTCCCATAATAAGTCCGTTCTCCGTCTTCCTAAGGCAGCCTGTTTGGGATCGATTATTTCTAGGAAGAGCATTAATATGGGGCTTATTATTGAGCAAGAGATGGACATGAGGGCCAAGCAGAGTCAGACCTCACTGTCGTTCCCAGTACTGATCACAGAACTATGCTAGCGAGCAAGAGTGCCCTGGGATGATACGAGGGATATTGAGATTACCCCTTCCTTCTGCACTGATATTCAGCGTATTGAGGCCGAGTACACTAAAGAGGAGGCTGACAGGAGGAGAGCAGCCCCGATAGATACTTCTCCAGAGGTGGATGTCGATTTTATACCTGTAGAGACGTCTTTGCCTACTCCGGCCTCTAGACCTTCAGGTACTTCTGCTCCTTCTTCCTCCTCACAGGCCCTAGGTACATCTTCTTCCTCCCAGCAGATCAAGATCACTCATGCAATAATCCTGAAGATGGGGCATCTTGCTCAGTCACCTGACGTGAGAGCTACCAGACTGGAGAGATGTCCCATTAATGATTGAGGTTGTGATTCTAGTTGTACTGACCCCTCTGTTGACTTCTATTGACACTCTCACTGTGAGAGTTGAGGCTTGTGAGAGCAAACATGGGGCGACCTCTGAGGTTCTGACTTTGAAAATCGAGGTAGCAGATTTGAGGAATGAGGTAGACTATTTGAAGTCTACCGACTTCACTTCATTGATCCAGGCTGCAGATGACATGAATGCTCCTGAGACCTCAGGGATTCCTCCGGATACTACCGGCGATGCACACCGGGATGAGCCTGCAGTTGGGGAGTCGGATACTGAAACCGACGAGAGCAGATTGGGGTACAGGAGGAGAACATCTTCAGAAATTTGCCAGATCTTGCAGGGACGGTTATGCAGACATCACCGGTAAAGACCTCAATGGCTGTTTCTAGTGGAGTTGTTGCTTATGAGGTGATTCCGGGCACTGATGCCCAAGTCCAGACTACTGCACCGGGCACTAGGCCCAAACAGATAGGGAGACTGTATAGACATGATCCCTTCATTACCTCCCTCTCTATTTTACTTTCTTTCACTTTTTGGATACTTTACTTCATTTGCATTTGAGGACAAATGATTTTTTATTTGTGGTGGGGTGAGGCCCACCTTTTGTGTGAATATTGATGTTCGATGTTTTGTTTCTATATTGGGTCTTTATGCTTACAATTATGTTTTGCGCTGCTTTTAGCGGATGTTTGAACTTGTGGCTCATTTTGCTTTAATTGTAAATGATTTTGAACCCTTCCAAAAAAAAATTCACCCACTCTTGTATGTACTTGAATGTGGTTGTTCTTTGGCAAATTTGAGTCTCGGTTTTGATCAATATCGATGACTCAGATAGTGCTCATAATCGAACGAACATGAATGTGCGGCTACGATGAGACCAAGTGAAGTTACATAGACAATATGTGAACTCTTTGCATCTCGTTGTAACTAGCCAAATATCAAATCGATTCTCTTGTGATGAACATTGCACACTAGCGAAAGTGTGAAAGTCTTGTTTGACCTTTGGTCGTCGATGCCTTGTGTGATGAGTTTACTGTGAACCATGAATGATAACACCTAGAATTTACCCCGTTGGTCCGATTGACTAAGCAAGGCTATCTCTTGATATGATCTAAGGCAACTTCGAAGAGTGTGAGCCACTTTGACATATACCTCTTTTGTGGCCTACCTTGTGAGTGTGTGTGAACCTCTTTTGAACACCCTTGAGCCTTACCTTTCTTTGGAAGAAACTTGATGAAAACATGACCTCTCTTAATCCACTACCTATAATCTTCTTGATTTGTGGTTGATTGAATAGCCAACTTAGGCCAAAAGCCTAAGTTGGGGGTGTGGTAAAAAGAAAAGGCAAGTCAAGAAGTGCAAGGAAAGTCTCATTTAACCCATGGTGTTGAGAAAATGGAACCCCTCCATACAAAAAAAAAAGGAAAAAAAGGGAAGAAAAAGAATGAAAAAGAAAAAGTCGTGGAATAAAGTACAAATGAAATGAGGTTTCCGAACAATCCATTGAAAGTGAATAATGGGATGACTTAAGAGCACTAAAGAAAATGATGAAAGAAGAAGAAAGAAAGTGTTGTGAGCACCACATTTCATAAGGATAAAAGTCATTGAACCTAAATGACCATACTTTTGCACTCAGCCCCATTACAAGCCTTGAAAAGACCTTTTTTTATCTTGAGTGAGCTGAAGCAATTGTCAATTGGAAAATACGGGCAAACTTTATGGGTGAAAACATGCCTAGTGTTCTTCTTTGTGAGTGTGAGCGTTGCATTTGATTCCAGAGCTTTAAATGATTAAACCATTGTGTGTGAATATGGAATCATTCTTTGTGTGAGGGTATTTGAATACCTTAGTTGAGCTTGAACTTGCATTTGACGCAACTATTGCGAGCTTGAGAATCTTTGATAATGGTATGTCATAACTTGAGTCTTTGAGTACACAATTGATCCTTGCATGAGTAAGTTCAGTCTTGTGTGTACATTCATGATTGAGTCTTATGTAGCACTGTATGAGACATCCTTTTGGAACTGCCGAACTTGAGTTTTACTTGAGGACAAGCAAAAGTTTAAGTTTGGGGGTGTTGATGAGTCCATGATTTGGACTCATTTAGGGCTTTATTTTGATAGATTTTAGTGTCCTCAAATGCATATTTTGTCTCAATAACTGATGTAAAATCCTTAAGTTTCAGGTATTTGGAGTTTGAGGCAAAGCATGGACACTACTTGATAAAAAGGCACAAAACGGTTGAAAGAAGGAAGAAAGGACGATCTGAAGATCGCCTAATCCATTAGGTGAATCGCTGAAAGGCCTTAAATCTCGCCTAATGTTCCAGTGTGCTGAGCTGGAAAAGATCAAGTCTGCGAGGAAAGGGAGCAGTCGGCGCATCACCGAGCAGTTCCGTGAAGCAGTTCCATGTCGCCCAATGAATCAAAACACAGAGATGCTGAAGGCAAAAGCTGAAAGGCGATGAACTAGACCAAAGGGAAGATCGCCGAGTGTATCGGTGATCCCGACTAACTGCGCCGAGTGGTCCTTCGCAGCATAAATTTTTGAAAACTATAAATACCTATTTTATTTTGTAGCTTAGTATCAAGTGGAGAGAATTACTAAGACTTCGAATATTTTCAGTTTTTAGTTCTTAGAGTTTTTGGGAGACATTGTTCTTGAGCTTGAAGGTTTTGAAGGTTTTCAACTCCAAGAAATTGGAAGTGGGTATCCAAGAATCTTCATCCTAGACGTGTTTAAAGACATTTTCTATCATACCGACTTGATGGAAACACTTGTTGGTATTGATTTCTATCTCTTTTTCATGTCTAGCTAAAACCCCAATTCTTGGGGTGTGATTTTGTGAATATGGGTTAAATTTCCTGTTGGGTATTGCTTATTGTTAGTCTATTTGTTGTTTAAATGTAATTTCATTCAGTAGTTGTGTTTGAACTTAATAGGATTGTAGTTGCAAATACGATTTCATCTTAGTGTTTTTGTCTTGCTCGAGAGAGACGTTTTAAAACTAAGACTACTAAATCGATAGCCAGTGGTTATTGGGTCGTCGTGGGTTCAGCTCAAGAGAGTGAATCTTAGACCTTCTCCCACACATTCAGCTCGAGAGAGTGAATGGGCTAAGGCAGTGGTTGTGCTTAAGTGCTGCAACTTGGTGTTCAAAAGAAATCGAGTTGATTCAGGGTAAGTTGCTCGAGAGAGAATTTACCCCACTAAAGTCCAGCCTAGTTACAAATATTCAGCGATTTACTATCAATAGCATTTACCCAATAGTATATTTTATCCCATATTCCTATCACATCCCAAGAATCCCGTCTCTCTATCTCGCGTCTTTATATTTTTGTAGTTTTTGTTCATTATTTGAATACAACCCCCCCTCCCCATTGATAGTTGACATTCATGTCACCTTTAGATTTAGTATGTTTTTATTCGTTAATGTTTATAGCTATGATTGATTAGAACTTGATTTACTTTTCTATTAAATCTTGCAACCACTCCCTTGGGACTCGACCCAACCTATTCGGTTGGGTTATATTACTGCACGCGATTGTTACTACGCCAAGCTTTACATTAATGAGATAGTTAGGTTGCATGGGGTTCTTTTATCTATCATCTCAGATAGAGGTCCTCAGTTTACCTCTCATTTTTTGAAGTCATTTCAGAAATGTCTTAGTACTAAGTTTAATCTTAGCACAACATTTCTTCCGCAGATGGATGGTTAGGCAGAGCGTACCATTCAGACCTTAGAGGACATGTTGAGAGCTTGTGTGATCGATTTCAAGTGTAGTTAGGATGATAACCTTCCTCTTATAGAGTTTGCCTACAATAATAGCTACCATTCCAGCATTCAGATGGCCCCTTATGAGGCGCTGTATGGGCGTAGATGTAGATCTGCAGTTGGTTGGTTTGAAGTAGGTGAAGCAGCCTTGATAGGACCAAATTCAGTTCATAATGCTATGGAGAAGGTGTAACTCATTAGATATAGACTTAAGACAGCCCAGAGTCACCAGAAGTCTTATGCAGATGTAAGGAGAAGGGAACTAGAGTTCCAAGTTGATGATTGGGTTTTCCTGAAAGTGTCGCCTATAAAAAGGGTGATGAGATTTGGCAAGAAAGGGAAGCTCAGTCCTAGATATGTAGGCCCTTACAAGATCTTGAAAAGGGTTGGTAAGGTGGCTTATGAGTTAGAGTTGCCAACATAACTAGCAGCAGTGCATCCGGTTTTCCACATTTCGTTGTTGAAGAAGTGTGTGGGTGACCCAACGTCTATTGTGCCTTTAGAAAGTGTGGTTGTGAAGGATAGTCTCACTTATGAAGAGGTACCAGTTGAGATTCTTGATCGACAAGTTCAAAGGTTGAGAAACAAAGAAGTCGCTTCAATCAAGGTTTTGTGGAGGAGTCAGTCCGTAGAGGCAGCTACTTAGGAAGTAGAAGCAGCCATGAAGGCCAAGTATCCTCACCTCTTTCCTTCCGATTCCATTCCAGCTTGAGGTAATAGTTCCTCTTCAGTTTTTTTCAGTCTTTCATGCGTAGCTTCAGTCTTAGCATCTTGTTCCTTCAGTTTGTACTTGCATTTTTAGCGTATTTGCATGTTAGTGGAACTTAGTTCAGTCAGAATCAGTTTCCAGTGTCTAGTGGTAGGGGTTGCAGCTCTCTCCCTCCTTTTCAGCTAGTTTAGTCTTCATTCGAGGACGAATGTTCCCAAGGAGGAGATAAATATAACACCCTGTATTCGTAAACAGACCTCAATGTAGATTTCCAGAAGTTGCTGGTGCAACCCACGGTTGCCACCCACGGACCATAGGGTGACCCACGGCCCGTGCTGGTGGTCCGTGGTTCGCATCTGCAACCTTCCCCAGAAAACCCCCAGAAAATTGTCTAAGTGTTGACCCACGGCCGGACCCTTGGACCATAGGTCCTGTCACGGACCGTGGCCCGTGTCCGTGGATCAACACCCCAGTCTCAGCCCCGAAAATCTCTCTAAATCCTGACCCACGCCAGGACCTACGGACCGTAGGTCAGACCATGGTCTGTGGTCCAAGGCCGTAGGTCGAACCCCATGATTTCAGTCTCCAGTCGCAAGTGACGATTGACCAGCACGGACCGTCAATCGATTGGCGGTTCGTCAGTCCCGTCCATCGGTGACCCTGACAGTAATTAAGTCATGGGTCTTTTGGTCCTTTCCTTATGTGTTAGACCCCTAAACTACGTCGCTTAAAGCCTAAACTACGTGGTTTTGGTCAGTTTTAGCCTAAAAACATAACTAGAACTTACCTAAGTCAAATCATTCATCAAAACATAAAAACTTAGAGCGTAGAGAGAAGAAAGAGGCGACCAAATCCTAGTTCAAGAATACAACAAGGTTCCATCAGTTCCAGCCCCGAAATCAAAAGATTTCACCGTGGAATTCGTCACCAGTTATGTGGGATTTCACTAATGGATTCCTTTCACCCATTAGGTCCTTAGATTTCAGTCAGAATATTGATCTCCTTAATATTATCTAGAGTTAGGGTTTCTTGAATGTTAGAATTGTTGGGTTTTCAGCTGTTAAAATGATCCAAATCATATTATCACGTTATCGTATTGTTTTGCCTAGATTCATGCATAAACTCAGAACCCTAGCTATGTAGTTCTTTTAGTTCATAAATTACACATGCTAGGTCAGTTAATTCAGTTACATATAAACATGCCTCAGTTTTCGAATGCATTATTATCAATATATTAATGTTGCATTCTCAGTTTGCATGTCAGTTTTGAGCTATCCAGTATTACAACATTTCAGTCATAAAATGTTAATTACTTAATCATATGGGAAGCTTAATACCGAGTGGACTAGGGTCAGTCACCCTCAAGTCCCAGAACTACGTGCCCCATAGGTTGTAAGTCCCCTATGTGGGAATCATTTTAGTGATCACGCCAGCATGCCTCTATACCTCTGGCAGGGTATATTGGGTCCTTTAGATGGGATGTATACATCGGACTGCACATTAAGCTCATGTGGTTTTATGTCAGTTATTAGTAGCTCCCTTACAATTCAGTCAGATTTTATTGCATTGACCATGTTATCATTATAGTTCAGAAATCAGTCTAAGCATGTTATAAACTTGGTCATTGCATTCAATATTTCATGTTCAGTATTCTCAGTTTGTATCATGCTTATCTCATGTCATTGCTCAGATTTATGCTTTGATTCAGTTATGTTATTGTTCAGTGTTACTCTATCCTACATGCTTAGTACCCTTCAAGTACTGACGCATACTCTGCGCCACATCTTCTCATGATGTAGGTTCAGGTCCTCAGCAGTCAGATCATTCATAGTTCAGGGATTCCCGATCTTTAGTTCAGCAACATCAGTGGTGAGTCCTCATTCTTCGAGGACTAGTGACATGACTATCTTTATCGCTTTTAGTTTTAGTTTCAATTTTTGCTAGATCTAGCTGGGGCATGTCCCAACATTTCTAGTCAGTAGAGGCTTCATTTCAGACATAGTTAGTTTTATCTTTAGTCTTCGAGTTAGACTTTTCTTTTGTATTCAAACTCTCAGTTATCTTTATTCAGATTTAGTATATGTGTATTCCCCATCATCTTCAGATTATTTCATGATTTAGCTTCCTCTTAGTTATTATTGTTTCGGTTTATCTTTAGTATGCTTATGATTATGCCAGCAGGGTTAGCTTGGGGTCACTCGTGATCCTAGGTCCCGTGTTGCGTCTAGGGGGTAGCCTCGAGGCTTGACACTCGATGTCCCCATCCTCCTCTGTTTCCATTTTGTGTTGAATATCCTTTTCCGTAAAATCTTTGAGTTTAGGAATACTATGCTCATATCTTGGGGTGTCTTCCTCATGTGTATCAAGTCTTGCCTACTCCTCCTTATTTGCCAAACAAGTCTCCCTCATATGTCTCATATCCCCCCTTTATATTGTGTCTTCCTGGCGCTTTGATTCACCCACACTTTCATCAAACTTCTAAGCTTCTTTTTCTCTCTCTACTATCGTATTAGATCTTTGTTGACCATTGTCTTCTTCCTTGGAATTTTTATTCTTACTAGGTGTGTTGTTTGAACTGGAACTACCAGGTATTTTTTTTTTCTTTCTCCTCTTTCTTGTTCTCCTTTTATGTTATTTTCCTCCTCTGACATTCTTCGCTTAATCTCCTTTTTTTATTCCTGCCCTTCCTGATTCTCTAGAGCTTCATATTTGGGTTCCATACTTGTTCCTTTTGTCCCTTCTGTTGTTGTCTACCTTTTTCATACCTCATTCGTCTTTGTTCCTGAAAATCATTATTAATCACCTGCTTGCCTTTGTCCATCTTTGCCCTTTGATACATCTCTCCATTATTGTCTTTTTCTCTCTCCCCCTCCCTCCCCCCCCCCTACCCTTTTTATTTCTTTTTGTCTTCTTCAGGATATAATTCTGGGTTGATAACATAACATTTTTTCTCATAATAACCTTGTAAGTTACATGTCTTGCAATACTTTGGCATGTAATCGTATTTTATTGGGATCCACTTGTGCATTCCATGATCTCTCCTAATTTCTTTGAGACCTCCACATTAATCCTTTTGGAAATTCCCCCAATAGATCAACCTCCACTTCGACCCTAGTACAATTAGGGCGTGTCTTATTGATAATAGTCATGTCAACGTGTAAAGATTTACCTACAACTGCAGCAAGAGAAAAGACCGCATCTCTACCCAAAAAAACTGGTGGGAGCAAGGGAAACGAGATCCACGCAATGGCAGTCATAGTTTTTTCTTCTAGATTAATTCCCACTTAAGAGTTCTCATAGGATAAGAATAATGTTTATCCGTATTATAGAATTGTGGCTTTGACAGTAGACTAGCATAATCCTCTAACTTTGATGCCCTTATTAGAATACTTAGTAAACTAATATTTGTCTCCCCCTTCAGCTCATATTGTTTTGGGATTAAATTCCTTAGATCTTGTATTTGTGGCCACCCAACGGAGAATTTCCCAATAACAACATATTGTAAATATTCTTTTATAATCATCTGCTCCACCTCTTCTTCTCCAAAACAATTCTCGATTCTCCATGCAAATAGGCTATTTGTTTCAATTGCATTGATGCTTGTGCTACAGAAAATGAATTCAAACTGTTAGCGTATGTGATTGTAGGTGTTTAGATTATTGCTGGAGTTGACTCAACCTCCTCTTGTGAAGGCTGGCCAACGGCCGGTGCAACCATGATCGACGAAAGCAGAATTAGGTTTTAGGATTCTTAGGGTTTAGAAAACGTTTTCAACAAAATTTAGTTTTTATTATAATTTTTCAAGGTGAATTAGTAACCCCAAATTTAATATTAAATTCCCTTTAACCCCAAAATTTATTTTTTAAAAATAATTTTGAAAAAGAATGATATTTTTGGAAAAGGGTTAGTGGAATAAACATTTAAAAAAGTAAAAACGCCACGTAAAGTATGCACGAGCATATAACAAATAGGCATCCAACACGATGCACCTAATCAGTACGTATCCTTCGTTGGCAAACAGAGAGAAAAAGAAGAACAAAACAACTCCGCAATTTCCCATAATTCAATTCACCACAAACACAATCCCTCTCTCTCTCCCCTCGGCGATCTTAAACTCTTATCTGGTCAGTTCTTAAAGCCCTTTTCCCTCTTTTTTTTTGTTTATTATTTTTTCTGATTTACAATTTTTATTACAAATCTTTTTGTTGTGTTTGTGGATCTATCGTTGCTTAAAGAATTGGGTAATTTTTTTGTTCAATTATTGTGTGGTCTAATTTTTTTTGGCTTGATTTTAAGAATTTTGGGTGTATGGTATAGGTTATGCTTAGTACAAATTTTTTATGTTGATGAAGCTTTATGGGTAGTTGAGTACTTTTTTTTTGTTTTACCTTGGGTTTTGACCTCATGTACTACTGTGGTACGAAAATTGGTTAGATTGTTTGAAGTTTTGAACCAAAATCCATGTTTTTTATTTTTGGTTTTATAGTGAACTTAAAAGTTTGTCAAAACTCAAAAGGGTCACATAAATCTAGTGGCTGTTTGGGCATGTTTCATTGTGAATTTTTTTTAAAAAGTAGTTTTTGTGTTCGAAATGAAAAATTATATTTGAAAATTGGGGTTGTGTTTGGGCATGAATATAAATTGGAGTTGTTTTTCTCTTTTTAAAATTCTTGAAAACCCGAAATTTTATGGCGAAACGTGTTTTCCAGAGTTCACTACTGAAAAAGTGAAAAAATTTGTTGCCTGAGTAGTGTCGTTGAATTATTGGTTCCTGTTTTAGTTAGTGGTATTTTTTATTATCTTGCTCATATTACCTTAGTAAAGGGGAATAGATATATGTTATTCATATAACCTACCCTAACTGATTTCGGATGGAGTGCAGGGGCGGAGCTAGGTAGGGGTGAGGGGTTCATCTGTAACCCCTTCGGCAAAAGATCACACTGTATGTTGAATCCCCGCTTCTTCATGTGTTTACTTTTTCATATTTTGAAATCCCTTTGTGACAATTCTGGCTCCGCCATTGGAGACGTGATGTATTACTTGCAGTCTGTTAAATATTGGCACTCGTGCATTTTCCTTTTAGCTGAATATGGGTCTGTTTATTTTGTCGGATGAAAACATGTATTTTCTTTATCTTGTTTCCTTTTAACTGCCAAGAAGCGCTTCATGAATTCTTGCTTGTTTACAGTGTGGATGACTTCCTTTGGGTACTTGCTCATTAGCTTGAATAGTCTTCCTCAGCCAATATCATGTCTATCTAATGTTACATGGTTTATAGCAAACCGAAGCAAAGAATATTCTTTCGTTTCGCTGTTGTCTTCTCTCAGGAGAAGCAGGTTTATGAGGTTTCTTTTGTAGGTTTGTATTGATGCTGTTATCTCTGTTGTGTTTTGTACAGGTGTGTTGACAATATGGAGCATGATGAGACGGGATGCCAACCCCCTCCGGAAGGTCCTATTTTGTGTATTAACAACTGTGGCTTTTTCGGAAGTGCTGCAAACATGAACATGTGCTCCAAGTGTTACAAAGACATGGTATTGAAACAAGAACAAGCTAAGCTTGCTGTGTCATCAATTGAAAACCTTGTCAATGGATCATCTGCCGGAGAGAAGGGAATGGTTATTGTTGACCCCGTAGATGTGCAACCTGATACTATTGAAGCACAGTCTATAGCTTTGCCATCATCTCAAACTTCGAGTTCTAGTGATATGCCCGATGTAAAGGCTAAGGTGGGTCCTAACCGCTGTGGCACTTGTAAGAAAAAGGTTGGCATCACTGGATTCAAATGTCGCTGTGGTAACATTTATTGTGGAGCACACCGCTACTCAGATAAACATGACTGCCTGTTTGATTACCGCTCTGCTGGCCAGGATGCAATAGCAAAAGCCAACCCTGTTGTTAAGGCAGAGAAGCTTGACAAGATCTAGAAGGGGAGTATTTGGTGATTTGATTTGGTCTCCAAAAGGGTCCTTCTCTGATTGGCAACATATATTTTGAGATCTTATTAATCCTGGGGGACGAAGAAGAAAAAATGATATGTGCATGTTCAAGAATTATTAAGAGAATTTGTGTGTTTGCTCCAGTTTCAGGTCTTTCATTTTACTGGTTTGATAGCACTTTGATTATGTCTGTCATATGTCGTTCTCACTCACCTGGTATTCTATCAGATATTACATGTCTAAATGGTATGTGCAAATCTGGATAACATGGAAAACATCCATCGACTTGGTTGTGTTTTGTCATTGTAAATTTTTCTTCATGATCTCTTGCATGTCTTTATCCAATTTTTCGTGCCATCTTCAGTTCATTGTTCTTCTCAGATATGTTGCACCTGTATTGACAGAAATCATCTGAAATTTGGTGATTTCATTTAGTCCCCAAGGGTCATCCTCTTGTTGGCAACGTATGACATGAGATCTTACTAAACTTGGAGGCAAAGTAGATTAAAAGATTTGTGAAGGTTGAAGCTTTATTTGGTGAATTTGTGTGTTGTGTACAGTTTCATTCTTTCTGCTCGTTTGATATCAGTTTGATTTCGTCTACTATATGTTGTTCTAACTTACCTGGTATTCTATCAGATATATTACATGTCTAAATGTTATGTGCATATCTAGATAACATGTAAAACGTCCATTGACATGGTTGTTCTTCAGTGCTAGGTATTGTAAATTTTGCTTCATGATCTCTCATATGTTGTAAATTTCGGAAACAACCTCTGTATCTCCACGAGGTAGTTGTAAGTGTGCGTACACTCTACCCTCCCAAAACCCCACTTTGTGGGGTTCACTAGGTATGATGTTGTTGATCTCTCATATGTTGTCATCCATGTTTCAGATATCATATTCAATTCATTTTGCTTTATAGCTATATCTACATGTTCTTGCTACTAATTGGGAGCATGAACTTCACTGTATCAAGTTATGTGTGAGTCCATAATGTTATGGACTAGTCATGTTTACAGGAGCAGATACATATTTCACTAAGCTTGCACTTTAGTATTTCATTTTAGGAACTGGGAGTCTGGAAGGTAAGGTTTGTCAAAAACAGGATACACAATGCAAAAGCTGTTTGAATTTTCATATATCTGGATTCTGGTATAAAGATTCACCCTATTGGAGAGATGAACAATGGAGAGGAAATGATATATTTGTTATGATAACCTTTATATGGCAACTTTTGAAGAGGTCATTTGATTATTGAGATCGGATAGACAAATATACCTATGAGATTAGTTTATCCCACCTCTATATGGGATAGCTAATCTATTATTTTAGTTTTGAAGGGATTAATTAAAATTCATAACTGAATGGGTATAAAATAATTTCACATTTTATTCTGGATTTGTTATTTCTTATCTCACTAGCTAAACAACCCTTAAGGGTAACTAGTCAATGAAATGGGCGCAAATCTTGCATATCGAGGATCAAATTTTAGGATAGACAAAAAATACAAGTTGGTTTCTTTATATTTTTCTAAACCTATGTTTGCATCAAGTTATCTAGTACCTCTTCTTGTAGAAGATACGCGGTGGAATAGTTGAGGTGTGCAGAAGGTGATGGCAAAAAGTGTTTGTCTCACTTTTGAGTGTAGCTTAGTGGTTAATAAGGTGGATAGAGAATTATGAAGTTTCCGTTCAAATCTTAATTGAGACAAAACACTAGGTGAAGTTATCCCATTTGTCCTATCTTTGGTGGATAGAATTATCTAGTACCTATTGCTAGTGGGAAGATGGTAGGTATCTGGTGGAATTAATCGATGTGCATAAATTACCCGGTATTTATCATTTGTGTTCAAATTTTGTTGTACACCTAGGCAATATAACTCACACAACTAGCCTTATTTTATGTATGGTTCTCACGATTTTATTTGTTCTAACCATGAACACTAAGTCTCATGAGAGCTTAGAGAATAGGCTTTTATTACTATTTTTAAGCGACGTCCACTTCATACTCACTTAGATAATTCCTAAACATTTAATCCTACAAATAAATTATTTGGTCACATCTGTCAAACTTAAGGAATCAGTAAAAAGCTTCAAGCCTTAAGCTAAGCCATATATTGTTTTCTGAACATTATCTTTATCATGAGAATGTATTGAGTTATTTGACAATGTTAAATCATCAGTCAGAACTTTGTTTGATCTTTTGAACCTAGCTATTGGAATCTCCAGTCTTCTAGGTAGAGTTACCGTTGTGATGACTTGATCTAGGTCTTTGCCCCATTCTCTTTGATAATCTATCAACTCCCTTTCTATTTAGACTTTTTGTAAGTGAATCCGACACATTATCTTTTGACTTCACATAGTCAGTCGTGATAATTTCATTAGAGATTAGTTCTCTAATAATATTATGTTTCTATTATTATATGATAAAACTTTTCGTTATACATCACGTTCTTTGTCTTACCTATTGCAATTTGGCTATCACATTGTATGCATACCGGTGTCAAAGAGTTTAGGCCAAAACGAAATATCTTTGAAGAAAATTTGGAGTTATTCAACTTCTTCACCGATTTTATTTAAAGCGATAAATTTAGATTCCATTGTAGAGTGAGCGATACATGTTTGTTGGATGACTTTTCAGAGATTGCTCCCCACCAAAAGTAAATACATACAGACTGTGGATTTCACTTCATTTGGTCCAGTTGCATTCCTATATTCTTCAATTATTGTTTGATATTTGTTATAACACAAAACATAGTTTTGAGTATTTTTTTGATCTCCCAAAACTCTTTTTATTGTCATTCAATAAGTTTGACTAGAATTACTTGTGAACCAACTTAATTTACTAATAACACATTAAGTCTGATGCTTACAATTCTCGATAGACATCAAGCTTTTCAACACTTTTGCATAGTCTAATTGTGAGTCACTTTCACCTTCATTCTTTTGATGAAGTGCAAAGCTTGCATCTATTAGTGTCAAGACAATATTGAAATTCAAAATACTTAATTTGTCAAGTATCTTTTCAATGTAATGAGATTATGTCAATACTAAATATTGTGGAATTTTATGAATTCTTATTTCTAAGTTCACATTAGCAACTCCAAGGTCTTTCATATCAAATTTCCTTACTAGCATTCACCCAGTAGCACTTATGTCAAAAATGTCTCTACTGATGATAAACATGTCATCAACATATAAACCAACAATGACTTTGTCATTTGGAACATCTTTAATGTAAGCATATTTATCACACTCATTAATATTAAATTCATTTATTAACATGATTTGGTCAGACTTTGCATGTCACTGTTTGATTGCTTATTTTAATTCATAAAGTGACTTAACAAATTTGTATACTTTTATTTCTCTATCAGGAACCACATAATCCCCAGGTTGTTCCATGCAATTTTTTTCCTCAACTTTTTTATTTAAGAAAGTTATTTTCACATTCACTTAATATATTTCAAGACCATATACCGCAGTTAATGCATTAAGCATTTGAATTGATATAATTCTTGTAACTGATGAGTATGTATTGAAATAATCAAGAATTTTCTGTTGTCTAAAGCCTTTAATGACAAGTCTTACCTCATCCTTGTCAATAATTTTTATCACCATTTATTATTGCTTTGAAAAGTCATTTTGAACCTAAAGGTTTATTTTCTAGAGGAAAATCAACCAAATCTCTAATATGGTTGCTCAAGGATAAATCAATGTCACTGTTGACAACCTATTTCAAAAGAATTAGTCCATAGAAGGCATGACTTCTTTGAATGTTTAAGGCTAATTTTCAAAATGAAATGTTACAAAATTTTATTCGAAGAAAGTAGATGTTCTTTGACATATATTATCCCTTGAAATCTCTTCATTAAGTATGTACGTTCTACTTTGGTTCTTCTCAAGGTCGTTTAGATTATTCACTAGACAATTCAAATTTAGTTTTATATAGATAAATGTGTTCAAAAATCTCAGTATTATCTGATTTAAATAGCATATTGTCATAAATGTTTGAATGTTCAAAATTGTGAATAAGAAATTGATATGTTTTATTATTTGTAGTACATTCAATAAAAACGCAATTCTTCTTTGATCCAATTTTGATCATTTTAGGTATTAAAATTTGGCTAGACACTCCTACACTTTGAAATATTTCTAGTTGAATTTTCTTTATTTTCATTTCTTATATGAAATAAATTGTATTTTTCTATGGGGCACTCTATTGAGTGATCGATTTATTGTAGGGTTAGCTTTCCCCCCACAAATTTTACGCTAAATCAGAATTAATAGTAAGGCATTTATCATTTTCTTCAATGTTCTATTTTTTATTTTTGCAACCCATTGGATTGAGGTATGTAAGGGACATTAGTTTGATGGGTAACTTCATTCCCTAAACATATCCGTGCAAAAATAAATTCATATTCTCCACCCGTCACTTCTTATCATTTCTATCCTTATATTCAACTGATTTTTAACTTCAGTTTTATATTGCTTAAATCTTGTGCAATTGCCAAAAGTTATGAAATACTTTTTACACCACTAAATGATGTTAACTAATTCATATCACAAATATCAATTAATTCTAAGAGATTGAAATTTTTTTCAATAGATTTTGAAAGATGCTTAGCGTACTTAGATTCCACACATGTTTGACATTTTTATTTATTGCTCTCAGAGGTAAGATAAACTTCTAAACAAATCAGTTTTTGCTTGATCTTATAATTGACATGTCCTAACAATCATGTCACAAATTATTTGACTTCAGTAAGTATGAAGAAACTGATTTATTATTGATATTATCAATAGTTACTTGAGTTTAAAAAGGCCCTTCTTGAGGTAGCCCTTCGCTTCAAGCATTTAATTTTTATTAATTATAATTTTTTTCTGAAATAAATATATATTTAAATTCATTTTTAACAAGAAGTGATTAGAAACTATGTTTTTCCTAATAGTAGGAACATGAAAAACGTTGTTGAGAGTTGGCATCTTGTCAGAAGTCATCTTTAGGAATATTTTCCCACTTCCTTCAATTGGCTATTGCAGTATTTTCCATGAATAACTCTTATTTGACCGCACAAACATATCGAGTGAATTCGAAATCTAACCATCAATCAATTGAATTTTCAACTATGTTGCATTAAGTGAACATAGCACATAAATTTTCGATCTCATAAGTTGTTTTCATAATGTTTGTTGATCACACCCAAAACTCATCCTTAAAAGAATAAGGAGAAAATGGTCTAAAACCCCCCCCCCCA
>NW_006239267.1:444653-474160 GCF_000226075.1 Solanum tuberosum | reverse complement strand
GAGAAAATGGTCTAAAACCCCCCCAACCTATACCCGAAATCCCAACTACACACTCCAACTTCACGGGTGTCCTATTACCCCCCTGAACTTCATATTTCTCTATTTTCTACACACTTAAACACTCAACTTTTGTCATTACCAGCCTGAACTTCATATTTCTCTATTTTCTACACACTTAAACGCTCAACTTTTGTCATTACCAGATATACACATATGCGTGTATACACGCGCTAGGTGGGCCCACTTTCTTCAATTTTATTTTCCTATTTATTTCAGATGTAGTAGACCCCACTTTTTTTTAACTTATTCTTTTAATTAGGTTAAAATTCTCAATTCCAAACATAACCAACAACATGTGTACTCTTCAATTGAATATCAACCTTTCTTCTTCTTCTACATTATTCTTAGCAAGTAATGCAAGTCACAGTGACCCAAGAATTGTTCTTTTCAAGATTACTTGCTCCGTCACCCAGATAATTTTAACAATGTCATTTATCATGTGATGTAATCTTTTAAAAAATAAATAAAATTGATCTTAAATGAAAAAATGGATGTTGCAAATTAGTATTTTCTAAATCAGTAAATCTTCAAGTTCAGATGTAATGGTGAAAGAGTTGGAGGAAGGTGAAAAGAATGGGTGTACATACGTTGTGGTTCTATATTTATGAATTGAAGAGGGAAATAACTTATTTTTGGGCATTGACATGGAGAAGAAATCTCACGCTCCATAGCTAGATCTAGTTGCTTTGCAATTTTATATTTATGAGTGAGAAAAATAACTTTGAACCTTGAATCTAATAACGATTTTTTTAGAGAAGATTAGAAATTCTAAAGGTTCAAGATTTGAAATGGAAGTTACCATTGAAGCTTTGAAATGAAAGACAATCGTTCCCAAGCTTCAAGCTTTTTAAATGGCAGAAAAAAGGAAGAAAATGGAAGATTTGTGGGAGAAAAAAAGCTTAGAAATGCAAGTTGTAATTGAAAGCCTTAATTTTAGGTTGATTTGGACTTACACGTGGATTCCAAAATGCAGATAATGTGTTTTAGATACATCCTTACGCGCCTAAGGGAGGTGAGAACACCTCCTATGACAGGTCAGCGTTTAAGTGTGTAGAAAATAGAGAAATATGAAGTTCCGGGGGGTAATAGGACACCCGTGAAGTTGGAGTGTGTAGTTGGGACTTCGGGTATAGATTGGGGGGTTTTAGACCATTTTCTCAAAGAATAAGTGGTCGTTAAAAATCTAACTTAATGTTTTAAAAAATAATTGACGGGGATGGCGTAGGTGGAGTGGCAAGGGGTAGGGGGTGTGGTGTAAAAATTGATTTTTTTTTAATTTGAAATATTTCCCAAAAATATTTTTTTAAAACAAGAAAAATTGACGGGGAGGGTTGGTTTGGTGGTAGGGATAAAAATATATTTGAAATTTTAAAAATAAGAAATTTTTAAATTTTAATTATTTTTTAATGGGGAGGGTCGGGTACGGGGTATGGGTAAGGTAAGATAAAAAATTAAAGGATAAAGTATAGTTTTCCTTAACTTTGGAAGGGAAGTCATTTTTCCTTAAATTTGAGGAATATGAGTTGATTCGGAAAACATTTTCCAAACATTTAAGCAAACCAAATATGAGAAAATTGGAAAATATTTCCAGAAAATGTTTTCCTCCATACCAAACACACCCTAAGTGATTGATAAAAGAAAACATATGAGACTTTTATAACAATTAAATGTATGCAATTCACTGCCTTAGTGAGGACACTATTGATTTCTCGATTCCAAACCTCCACCTGTCCACTAGTTTGTGGATGATATGGTGTAGCAACCTTATGGCGAACTCCATACTTCTCTAGTAACTTGGAAAAAGCTTTATTGCAGAAATGGGTGCCACCATCACTGATTATAGCTTTTGGTGTGCCTAATCGGGTGAATATGTTCTTTTTAGAAACCCAATGACTCCCTTGGCATCATTTGTTGGCAAAGCAATTGCTTCAACCCATTTGGATACATAGTCAACTGCGACTAGTATATATTTGCTCCCATAGGAGCTGACAAATGATTCCATAAAGTCTATCCCCCACACGTCGAACACTTCTACCTCTTGGATGGGATTCATTGGCATTTCTTGACGACGGGAGATATTTCCAGTTCGTTGGCACTCATCACAACTTTTCACCCATGTGTTTGCATCTTTGAACAGAGATGGCAAATAAAATCCTAATTCTAAAACCTTTGCAGTTGTTCTGATTCGTCCAAAGTGACCTTCATACGGTGAAGCATGACAAGCCTGCAAAACAAAATTTTGATCTATTTTGGGGATACACCTTTGCAGAAGGGTTCATCCCAAAAATAATAACGACAATCACGAAAGAACTTTTTCTTTTGAACAGAGGAGAGTTCATAAGGTTCAATACTGCTTGCTAGGTAGTTTGCGATATCTGTATACCATGGCGGTTCTTCAAGTGATTCCGCTAACAATTTCTCATACGGAAAGGTTTCAAACAATATCTTCAACATCACCTTTCTTTTCGGATCCTTCCAACCTCGACAAGTGATCTGCCATTTCATTTTTTGATCCTTTTCTGTCTCTAATTTCAAGATCAAACTCTTGTAGGAGTAAGATCCATCGAATTAGTCTTTGCTTCGATTCTTTCTTTTCAATCAAGTACTTGATGGCTGCATGGTCAGTGTATACAATGACCTTGGAGCCAATCAAATATGATCTGAACTTGTCGAATGCAAACACTAAAGCCAACATCTCTTTTTCTGTAGTGGTATAATTGCGTTGAGCTCCACCCAATGTGCGACTAGCATAGTAAATGGGGTGTAAGATTTTTTTTCTTTTCCCCAAGAGTGCTCCCACAGTGTAGTCTCTAGCATCACACATAAGTTCAAAAGGTTGTTCCCAGTCAGGAGCAACAATGATTGGTGCCGTCACTAACTTCAACTTAATCTCCTCGAATGCTTCCCTGCATGCTTCAGAAAACAAGAAAGGGTGATCTTTTTCAAGCAATTTACACAAAGAGTTAGAAATTTTTGAGAAATCTCTAATGAAGCGTCTATAAAAACCCACATGCCCAAGAAAGCACTTAATTGCCCTGATTGATTTGGGCGAGGGTAATTTTTATATTGCCTCAATTTTTGCTCTGTCCACCTCGATACCCTTACATGAAACTCGATGACCCAAGACTATACCTTCTTGTACCATGAAATGACACTTTTCCCAATTAAGCACTAGATTTATCTCTTCGCATCGTTTCAACACTCTCTTAGGTTTCTCAAACAGTCATCAAAAGTATCCCCCACTACTGAAAAATCATACATAAGCACTTCCATGCTGTCTTCCACCATGTTCGTGAAAATGGCCATCATACACCTCTGAAAAGTGGCAGATGCATTACACAATCCAAATGGCATCCTATGAAATGCGTAGGTGCCATAAGGACATGTGAATGTTGTTTTTTCTCTATCCTCTAGGGCAATATGAATTTGATTGTACCCCAAATAGCCATCTAGCAAGAAAACAGAAATAGTCCCTACCAGCCAGCCTATCCAACATTTGATCGATGATTGGAATTGGAAAGGGATCTTTTTTTGTGGCCTTGTTAAGTTTTCGGTAGTACATACAAATGCACCATCCGGTAACAGTTCTGGTGGGAATTAGTTCATTATTTTCATTTTGAACCAGTGTTATCCCACCTTTCTTTAGGACGCATTGCACGGGACTCATCCAAGAGCTATCGGATATGAGAATAATTATTCCCGCGTCCAACCACTTGATCACTTCCTTTTTCACTACCTATTTCATGTTCGGGTTTAGCCTCCTTTGATGTTCAATGGAAGGTTTGTGTCCTTCTTCCATTAAGATCTTATGCATGCAGAAGGCAGGGCTGATACACTTTATGTTCGCCAGTTTTTAGCCTATGGCTTTTTTGCATTCTTGTAGTACCTGCACTAATTTTTCTACCTGCACATTTGACAACCGTGAATAAATAATAACAGGTAGCATGAGTTAGGTCCTAAGAAAATATACCTGAGGTGGCTCGATAGTGGTTTCAATTCCACTTGTGGAGGCTCCTCAATAGATGGTTTGACAGGTAATGTCTATCTTTCAGACATTTTAGTGATTCAAACTTGGGATCTCTCTGCCAATGATATAGACCTTCAAGAGCCAAGACCCATTCTGCCACATTTTCACCATAATATTATTCAACATTTAACAAACATGTTTCTAACGGATCACTCAAATAACAGTTCTCTTCATATTCCAACTGCATTACATCTACAACCTCCACCATTGAACAACTAGCAAACTCACTCAGTCGTCCCATCGACTTCTACACATTAAATGTGATTTCTTCTCCATTCAGTCTCATCTTGAGTTCACCAGCCTCACAATCAATAAGTGCCTTTCCTGTTGCTAAGAACGGCCTTCCCAAAATTATTGGGATTTCCTTATCAACTTGACAGTCGAAAATGACGAAGTCTACAGGAAAAACAAATCTCCCAACTTGAACAAGTACATCATCTAAGATTCCATAGGGTCGTCTCACAGTTCGATCAGCCAGTTGTAGAAGCATTGACGTTGGTCTTGCTCTACCAATGCCCAACCTATTGTAAATAATCAGTGGCAATATATTTATACTAGAACCTAGATCACATAAAGCCTTGGAAAAAGCATAATATCCAATTGTGCATGGACTGTAAAACTTCCCGGATCACTTAACTTTTAAGCGATAAGTCTAGTGACCACAACACTGCAAGTGTGAGTAAGTGTCACGGTGGATAAATCCTGGGACTCAAACTTTCGAGACATCAAAATTTTCATCATCTTTGCATATCCTGGCATCTCTTTCAAAGCATTTATCAATGAATGTTCAACTGGATTTGTTTCAACATTTCCATGAACTTCTTATAATGATCATTCTTCTTATACATAGCCAATCTCTGTTGAAAGGGGGTCGGAGGCCTTTTCTTTCCCCTGACTTGACGATTTTCTATCTCAGGTGTTTCTTTTGTCACCTTTTCAAGAAGTGGATCAGTAATCTTTTTCAGGAATTTGGCTAGTTGCATTTACCTACCCTTCTTAGCTTGTGTTTATTGAACGAGCACATCTGTCAGATTCTCAGACTCGTCTAATTCAAATGGTAGTTGAGCAGGTTGCACCTCTTCTTTCATGGTCTGAGCCTTTTCTTGTTCTGCGTCTAGATCCCTTCCATGATGAATACTCACAACCATCATCTGCTTTGGACCCATATCTTTTGGATTCACATCAGTGTCTGCTGGTAGTGCTCCTTGTACTCACTGATTTAACAACATGGATAATTGGCCTAACTGGGTTTTAATACCCTTAATCGCTGAATCATGAGCAACTACTTTCTGTTCCAAATTTCCAGTTTTCCCAGTATATGTTGCAGCATACCCTTTATCTCTGTCATATCACCACCTTCCTTCTTGACCATCTGTTGTTATGTATGTTGATTACAGTCCACTTGCCTCTGATAGGGTACCATTTGAACTTGCAGTTGTGGAGCCCCTGTATTGCTATTGTATTGTAGCTGAGGTTGTATAGGTCTATATTGCATTTGTTGGTTCTGTTGTCCCCATTATTGTCCTCTTTGTCTTTACCCATTATGGTTGTTCACATAACTCATATCTTCTGAGTAATTTTGAGGATCATGTTCCCCACTCCATGAACAAGCATAGGGCTGACTAATGCACGGATTGCATAGACCTCCATTTGTTGTGTCCACTATGTGAGCTTGCTTTGTTCCTGAGTCATCAACCTTCTTGGTCAAAAGGCTTATTTGTGTCATTAGTGGGGAAATATTTTCGGCCATGGTGTTGCTAGGAGCAAGATCCACTGAATGTACCACAGAGTGAGTTGAGCGTAGTCGCACAGGACAGCTTCAGGAATAATTGTTGTTGCTACATGATTGGGAGCTCGAGGATTCCTCACATTTTCTTGGTTGTGCACAAAAGGGACCCGTCATTCCCATTTCTAGGCGGAACTTCATCCAATTCTTGCTCTATATCTTGAGTATGTTGTCTATTTTTCTTGGTCGCTCGATTCAGCGCCCTGAATGCTCATTCTGGGTTTTGGTAATGCTTTGAAAAGTTCACCTGACTGTGGAGTCCATCCCATATTTTTTGGTCAACTTTTTCTACTCAATTTCTACAAGTAATTGTTAAAAAGGAATAGTGATAAGAGTTGAAAATAAAGGATTTAGTGGTTGGCAAATTGATAAGATTTGCAACCCTTTGGACTTTGCTACATTTGCCTATGTCATTAGTGACATAGGCATGGATTTCTCCTTCTATAAATAGAGCATTCTTGCTCATTTGTAGAATACACCAAGTTAGAGAAAAAAAACCATTTTGAGAGCAAAGTGAGACATTCCATACACTATACAAGCAAAATAGCCTGTGAAGAAAAATAGAGTGTGACCGATATTTTAGTAATGTGGAAATCAAAAGAGTGTTATTGTTTTTGAGTGTGTAGTCACTTTGAGTATTGTATTCGTGACTACACGGTATAAAATTCCTTACTATATTGATATCAGTTGCTCCTTTTGGCCCATGGTTTTTCCCTTATTTAAAAGGGTTTCCACGTAAAATTCTTGGTGTCGTTATTTTCTCATTTTATTTCTATCATTTGACCATATATATACTTGTGTTAGTCCGCATTTTCCCAACAAACTGGTATCAGAGCCAAGGTTTTATCTGAATATGCTCTGTTGTTGCAGCATAGTCTGAACTTCCACATCATAAAATATTTACTTTGGTTTGCAATAACTATATTTGGGGGGGGGGGGGAAACGATGGAAGCCAACACAAATATAATGGTTACTTTGAATGGTGTTAATTATTCCATTTGGAAGGGGAAAATGGAAGATCTGCTTTATGTCAAGAATTTTTATCAACTAGTCTTTACCACTGTAAAGCCTGATAATAAAACAGATGAAGAGTGGAATCTGTTGCACAGACACATTTGTGGATTCATTAGGCAATGGGTTGACGATAATGTGTTGAACCATATTTCTGGGAAAACACATGCTCGAACCCTATGGGAGCATCTTGTAAGTTTGTATGCTCGAAAGACTGGCAACAACAAAATGTTCTTAATAAAGCAGATGCTGAGTTTAAAGTATCATGATGGTTCTCCGATGACAGACCATCTGAATAATTTTCAGGGGATCGTGAACCAATTATCTGCTATGGGCATCAAATTTGATGAAGAAATTCAAGGTTTTCTTCTACTTGGTTCCCTACCAGACTCTTGGGAAACATTTAGAACTTCATTGTCAAATTCTGCTCTGGATGGTGTGATCTCAATGGATTCCGCCAAGAGTAGTGTCTTGAACGAAGAGATAAGAAGAAAAACTCAATGTTTTTCTTCGTCGGATGTCTTGATAACTAGCTCCAGGGGGAGAAACAAAACTCGTAGTTCTCAAAATAGAGAATGAAATAAGAGAAAATCCAGAGGCAGACTTAAGGATATTGAGTGCTATCATTGTGGCATGAAAGGGCACACAAAGAAGTTCTGCAGGAAGTTGAAAAGGGAGAACAAAATCAAAGAGGAAACTAAAGAAGATGGAAATGAAAATTGCTTAGCCACCGTCACCACCGAAGATCTTGCTACCGTCCTTGATACAGCTATGATAAATATTGCTTGTGATGAGTCAAGTTGGGTTGTGGACACTGGTGCCGCATCTCACGTGACATCAAGGAAGGATTTTTTTTCTTCCTATACTCCTGATGATTTTGGAACCTTGAGTATGGGTAATGAGACTGTTTCTAGGGTGATTGGTATTGGTACAATTTGTTTGGAAACTAGTGTTGGAACTAAACTAGTTTTGAACAATGTGAAACATGCACCTGATGTTCGTCTGCACCTAATTTTTGTTGGTGTTTTGGATGATGAAGGATATGTTAGTACCAATGGTGATGGAAAATGGAAACTCATTAAGGGTTCCTTGGTTGTGGCTCATGGTAACAAACGTCGTGGTCTATACTGGACTAAGGCTTCTACTTGTGTTAATATGGTGATAGCGATTGAGAGTGAGAACTCTTCAACGTTATGGCACAAGAGGCTTAGCCACATCAACGAAAAAGGGCTTAATGTTCTAGCCAAGAAGAAATTATTGTCAAATTTCAAAAGTGCTAAATTAGAAAAAGTGTGAGCACTACTTGGCTGGTAACAAAATAGAGTTTCCTTTAAGTCCTACTCTCCTTCAAGAAAGATAGAGTTTCTTGAATTGGTGCACTCTGATTTATGTTGTCCAATGAAGACAAGGACATTGGGTGGTTCACTCTACTTTGTCACTTTTATTGACGACTGCTTGAGAAAACTTTGGGTCTATGTCTTGAAGACTAAAGACCAAGTGTTAGGTGTCTTTAAACAGTTTCAGGCTTTAGTTGAAAGAGAAACTAGAAAGAAACTGAAATGTATTCGTACTGATAATGCTAGTGAATATTGTGGACCATTTGACGAATACTGCAAGTATCAAGGTATTTGACACCAGAAGACTCCTCCTAAGACTCCTCGGCTTAATAGTTTGGCTGAGAGGATGAACATGACCTTGATGGAAAGAGTTAGATATTTGCTTTCTGAAGCAAAATTGTCGAACTCATTTTGGGGTGAGGCTTTATTGACCGCTGCACATGTTATTAATCTATCTCCTGTTGTTGCTTTGCAAAGTGATGTACCAAATAGTGTTTGGTATGGAAAGGATGTTTCCTATGACCATTTGAGAGTATTTGGTTGCAAAGCTTTTGTACATGTGCCAAAAGATGAGAGGTCAAAGTTAGATGCCAAGACAAGGCAGTGCATCTTCATTGGATATGGCCTTGATGAATTTGGTTACAGGCTATATGATCAAATTGAGAAGAAACTCGTGAGAAGTCGTGATATCATTTTCATGGAGAATCAAACAATTGAAGATACTGACAAAGCGGAGAAACTAGAATCTTAAAGTTTTGATGGCATACTTCATCTAGATGAAGTTCCTCACACAAGTGTGCATGATGTTGTTGGGCTTGATAATCATGGTGATGCCCAGAATCATTTATCGAATCAACATGTTGATGTTGATAATAACAATGATATTGTTATTAATGATCCTCTTGCTCATGAAGTTGTGGACGAATCAAATATTCCTCTTAGGAGGTCCACAAGACAGCGGGTTCCTTCCTCTCGTTATTCACCGAATGAGTATGTGCTACTCACTGATGGGGGAGAACTTGAATGTTATGAGGAGGCCATGGAAGATGAGCAGAAGGATCAATGGATTAAAGCCATGCAAGATGAGATGAAGTCTCTTCATGAGAACCACACTTATGAGTTGGTGAAATTGCCCAAGGGCACGAGAGCTTTGAAAAATAAGTGGGTGTTCAAAGTTAAAGTTGAAGAACACAACTTGAAGCCTAGATACAAAGCTAGATTGGTTGTTAAGGGATTTGATCAAAGAAAGGGTATTGACTTTGACTAAATATTTTTTCCTACTGTGAAAATGTCCTCGATTTGTACAGTTCTAAGTTTGGCTGCTAGTCTTAATTTAGAGATCATTGAGCAAATGGATATGAAGACGGCTTTCCTTCACGGTGACCTAGAAGAAGAAATTTATATGGAACAACCTGAGGACTTCAAAGTAGAAGGTAAAGAAAATTTTGTGTGCAAACTCAGAAAGAGTCTTTATGACTTAAAGCAAGCTCCTAGACATTGGTACAAGAAGTTTGAATCTGTTATGGGGTGGGGGAGCAAGGCTATAAGAAAACTTCTTCAGATCATTGTGTATTTGTACAAAAATTTTCTGACAATGATTTTATCATCCTCTTGTTGTATGTGGATGATATGTTAATTGTGGGCAAGAATACTTCCAAGATTGACGGCTTGAAGAAAGAGTTGCGTAAGTCTTTTGCTATGAAAGACTTGGGTCATGCCAAGAAAATTTTGGGCATGAGAATTACTCGTCTCAGAGATGAAAGGAAGATTTATTTGTCACAAAAGAAGTACATTGAACGTGTACTAGAGCACTTCATTATGAAGAATCCTAAGCATGTTAGCACACCTCTTGCTAGTCATATGAAGTTGAGCAAGAAGATGTGTCCTACAGCTAGGAGGAAAAAGAGAGCATGGCCAAAGTTCCATATTCCTCCGTCATCGGAAAAGTCTAATGTATGTAATGGTATGCACTAGACCTGATATTGCTCACGCAGTTGGTGTTGTCAGCAGATTTCTCGACAATTCGGGAAAAGAGCATTGGGAAGCTGTGAAGTGGATACTCAGGTATCTTAGACGAAGCTCAGATGAATGCTTGTGTTTTGGAGCATCAGATCCAATCTTGAAGGGCTATATAGATGCTGATATGGCAGGTGACCTTGATAACAAGAAATCCATTGTTGGATATTTGTTACTTTTACAGGGGGGATATATCATGGCAGTCAAAGTTGCAGAAGTGTGTTGCACTATCTACAACTGAAGCTGAGTATATTGCGGCTACTGAAGCCGGCAAGGAGATGATATGGCTCAAGCGATTTCTTCAATAGCTTGGTTTGCATCAGATGGAGTATATTGTCTATTGTGACATCCAGATTGCAATAGACTTGAGCAAGAACTCCATGTATCATGCAAGGACAAAACACATCTACGTCAGATATCATTGGATTTGTGAGAAAGTGGAGAGTGAATCATTTCACGTCAAAAATATTCACACAAGTGAAAATCCTGCAGATATGCTGACCAAGACGATGCCGAAAGACAAGTTCGATTTATGCAAAGAACTTGTGGGTATAAGCTCTCTCTAAAGAAGAGGAAGATACCTCGTTCTGGTAAATGGGACTGGAGGGGGAGATTTGTGGACTCCATCCCATATTTTTTGGTCAACTTTTGCTACTCAATTGCTACAAGTAATTGTTAAAAAGGAATAGTGATAAGAGTTGAAAATAAAAGAATTGGTGGTTGACAAATTGGTAAGATTTGCAACCCTTTGGGCTTTGCTACATTTGCCTATGTCATAGGCATGGTTTTCTCCTTCTATAAATAGAGCATTCTTGCTCATTTGTAGAATACACCAAGTTAGAAAAAAAAAACATTTTGAGAGCAAAGTGAGGTATTTCAGACTATACAAGAAAATTAGTATGTGAAGAAAAATAGAGTGTGAGCGATATTTTAGTAAGGTGGAAATCAAAAGAGTGTTATTGTTTTTGAGTGTGTAGTAGTCACTTTGAGTATTCTATTCGTGACTACACGGTGTAAAATTCCTTACTATATTGATATATGTTTCTCCTTTTGGCCCGTGGTTTTTCCCTTATTTAAAAAAGTTTCCACGTAAAAATTTTGGTATCATTATTTTCTCATTTTATTTCTATCATTTGACCATATATATACTTGTGTTAGTCCGCGTTTTCCCAACACTGACCTCACAAAATTTCTGGGAATACACCTATAGCACACACGATTAACAAGGTGAGAACTTTACCAACAAAATATAATAGAAAAGAAAAATTGATAACTAATCTTAGCGATGTTTCCAAGTTATAACTATATAATAGCATCTCAGTAGCAGCGCCAAAATTTGATCACGCCCAAAACTCGTTTTTAAAAGGATAAGAGGCTTTCATTATGACCGGAGTCGATCCCACAAAGAACTATCAAAGCTTTCTTTTGTATCGCTAAGAATCTTCTAATAATCAATTTCTCCGGTTGATTCTTTTCGTTAAGAATTTAAACAAGACCTAAAATAAATGGAAATAATTGAACAAATAAGTAATGTATGATTTTGCTTCAAAAGGGAAACAACCTAGGATGATGATTTCACCCATTGTTGAAATAAACTCATAATATGCCCACTTTAATCTCGTAGAGTTATTCTCTATCGACCATGAACCTTTAGTCACTACAATTGTTTCTCAACATATAATAGTGATTTCCTAGCCTTATTCTCTCGAATGAACTCTAGTTACCATATTACTCTGTTCACATAGATTGCACCAATGTTTTGTTATCTCTAACTTCCACTTTTAAATCTCGCTCATTAATCTCTTAATGCCTCGAAGTGGTGTTGTTCAACTTAAAACCAAATCTCACTATCTCTCTGAAGAACAGTACGACACTGTTAATCGAGGGCCCTTCAATTAACTGCAAGAAAGCATAGGTGAACAAATAGATATAAAGTAAAATGACTTGATTATAGTAGAACAAAATCACTAGTTCATCCAACAATAGGTTCCATCAACCATCCTATAAAATAATCTAGCACTTCAATGTTTCTTTTCAACTAGCGCGGAGCGGGCCTGATAGCGTGGCTGCTCCGTGCACGACCATTTATATGCTTCTCAACTTTTTTTTCTTAATTTTTTTACTCTTTTAGCTCAATGACTCTCGGATGTGATCTTGATCATTCCAATGAGCTTTTACTCAAACTTCAAAGCTCCATATCAAGTCTATATTTGCTCCAAACATGCCTATTAGTTCTGAGAAATCTATTATCCAATGAAACACACGTAATAAGCACATAACAATTCTAATAAAGATAAGTGATTGACAAAAGAAAACATATGAGGCCTTCATAACAATGAAATGTATGCATTTTATGCCGAATATCATTTGTCTAATTGTTTTTCTTCCTCTTCTTTAAATCTTGACAATCTCGAGCTTTACTACAATTCTATCAATTTCTTTTGAACAATTTCTTGTTCTTCTTTTTCATTTGTCTAGAAGATTTCATTCTTTTCTCAATATTTGGAGAAACATCCTTAATAAGATTTGCTCCCATCATTACTTATTTCTTACTCAATTTTTGTCCACCTCTATATTGAGACGAATCATAAGATCTACCAAATCTGAAAATTGATTTTCAAGCATTTCTTCTTCAAGAACACGAGGATTTTTACTCATTGTATTCCCAACTGTGATCAATCAAAAGAGCACCAGTTGCTACCAACATTTAAAGTTCACATAAAAAAATATCTCTAATTTCTCTATCGATTTCATTGAAGAAGCAACATTTGAATAGCTTGATAATGCAATATTGATTGTTGTTGGTACAACACCATTCACAATCAATTAAATTTGTTGTTCAGTTTTGTTTATCATTTTTCTGTCAATCTTTGACACATAATTTAGTAGTATAAAATACTAATAATAAAGATTTGATCTTTATTAACCCCGTTTCTAGTTTAGGGATGAAGTTTAATTTTTACATTTTTCAAATTGCTAACTTTGTTATTCTTGATGAAGCTTTTATATTCTTCAAATTAGAGTAACAGAGTGTTTAATAAAAAATGGTGAGGTTTTTATACTCTTCGAACCAAATACACAATCTAATTTACTCGATGAAGTTTTTGTGTTCTTCAAACTGAGGAAGTAGACAAAAGTTTGAGTCTTCACAATTCAGACACAATACAAATATATTAAGTATTTAAGTTTGTTAAAATTATTTAAATAAAATTTGTATTCAAACATAAAACTATAATAATAAGTTCACCACAACTTATAAACAACAAAATGAAGTTCAAATAGTTTTTGAAAAATAGTAAACCAACAAGAAAGAGATGAAGATATAATTAAGAATTAAGTTCATTGTTTTCACTAGGTGTCTTTAAGAAAATTATTACCCTTAAATATATGAGGTTAAGTAATATATCATCCTAGGCAGGGGCGGACCTAGGTGTCACGGAAGGGGGTTCAACCAAACCCCTTAGATTAAAAATTTACACCGTATATATAAGGTTAAAATTGTTATTTATGAGTATATATATTAAAATGAACCCCATCAACACAACTGTGATGTGTAGCTCAGTGATCAAGGGGGTTCAGAATGACTCCAAGGTTCCAAGTTTAATACTTGCCAACTTTTAGTTGTAAGTTTCTGAAAGAGTTGGTTTGGTTCTTGTGGAATCAAACTCAATGAAAGATGAATTAATATGAAAATTTGGTAGAAAGATAATTAGTGCAAAATAAAAGTCAAGATAGTAACTTGGTAGGTGAAATTTAGGTAAATCATAAAATGGTTTCACATGTTTAACCTTGACATTTTTGACACATAGTGATGTCATGGATGACATCAATAGGAAGAATTCATTCCTATAAATAGGTAGCTCCTAATTCATTTTCAAATCATCCTCTCACTTTTTTTCTCACCTTCTAAGGCATTTGATGTTCTCTCTTGTAGTATTTCACTTGTATTCTTTGTAGAGTGAATAAATATTGGTGCAGTTGTTCTTTGGTGGACGTAAGATCATTTTGATCCGAACCACGTTAAATATTGTTGTTCTTCCTTGTTCTTTTTTTTCACATTTTCACTAACAATTGGTATCAGAGCAAATGTTTTGTTTGAGTATGCTCTGTGGTTGCAGCATAGTCTGAACTTCTACATCAGAAAAGAATTACTTTGGTTTTCTGTATTTCAAAATACATTGTAGTAGAAAAGGAAGAACAAGTAAAGATAAGTTCCATGAAGTTTGAAATTGATAGATTTAGTGGGTGCAACAGATCCAGATGATGGCGTTACTGCAGATGGAAGGTTTAATCCATGCTATTGACAGAAAGTATCCCGATAACACATCGGATTTAGACAAGGAGAAGATTGAAGGAGATGCATTAAGTGTAATCTAACTGTCCCTTGCACCTAACGTACTTTGTGAAGTGAGTACAAGTACCGATGAGACGGCCAAAGAGTTATGGAAAAGGCTGGAAGGGCTTTACCAAGACTGGTCAGTGACAACAAGGATGTTGTTACAACGGCATCTTCACACATTTAAGATGGATTCAAGTACTTTGTTGCAAGACCATCTAGATGCGTTCAACAAACTTGTGATGGACTTACAAACTGCTGGAATTAAAAAGGATAAGGAGACGCTAGCATGTGCTTTGCTATTTTCATTGACTTCAAAATATCGTGATATTGAGAATTCAATGATTTATAGCAAAGAGCTTATCACTCTTGAGCAAGTGTGGCAAGCAGTTAACTCTTGTGATGTGCGGATGCATTTTGAAGGAGACAAAGGTGACGAAGCTAGTGAACTCTTTGTGAGAGGTCATACTAGCCAACAGGGAAGGAGCAAATCGAAGTACAGATCAAAGTCTCGTGTGAACAAGAAAAATGCAGAGTGTTGGGGCTGTCACAAGAAGGGGCAGTTTGAACGAGATTGCCCTATGTCAAAGTCCAAAGAAAAGGCGAGTGCATCCATTGTTGAGCAAGTGCATGATTCTGATGATGATTATGTACTAACAACATCATGCAATAGTGGAGTCTATGACAATAAATAGGTGTTAGACTCTGGTTGTACTCTGCATATGACATTCCAAAGAGATTGGTTCAGCAATTATGAAACAAGTAGAGGCACCGTATTAATGGGAAATAATGCAACTTGTAAAATAGTTGGCATTGGTTCAATTCGTGTTCGCTGCCATGATGGAACCGTGAGGACTATTACAGAAGTTCGTCATATTCCTGATCTAAAGAAAAAATTGATCTCCCTGGGTACTTTGGATAAAAAAGGCTACAAGTACATGAGTGAAGGAGGAACCATGAAAGTGACTAAAGGGTCTTTAGTCATGTTGAAGGACAAGCTGGAGGATGGCCTCTACATACTTGCGGGAAGCACCATTATTGGCTCTGTAAATGCATCTACAGTGCAGTTATCTAATGATGACAAGGCAAAATTATGGCACATGAGACTAGGCCATATGATCACACGAGGATTGGAGATGTTGCGCAACCGCAACCTTTTGAATGGTGAGAAGATCAGCACACTTGAATTTTGTGAGCACTGCGTCTTAGAGAGGCAGAAAAAAGTCAGCTTCAGCACTGGCAAGCACAAGACGGGAGGGGTGCTAGACTACTTCCATTCAGATTTATGGGGTCCCTCTAAGCTTCCATTGAATGGAGGAAAGAGGTATCTTCACACATTCATTGATGATTTTTCACGAAAGGTTTGGGTGCATTTCTTGAAGGCAAAACGTGATGCTTTTGAAGCATTTAAAGAGTGGAAGATTTTGGTTGAAAATCAAATGGAGAGAAAAATCAAGTATCTTCGCACAGACAATGGCTTGGAGTTTTGCAGTGAAGAGTTCAATGATTTCTGCAAGGTTCATGGGATCGCAATACATAAGACGGTCAGGCACACACCACAGTAGAATGGAGTTGCCGAGAGAATGAACAGAACTCTTCTTGAGAAGGCTCGTTGTATGCTCTTACAAGCCAGAATGTCCAAAGTATTTTGGGTTGAAGCAGGTCATACTGCTTCTCATTTTTCCAATCGATCTCTAGCATCAGCGATTGACTTTAAGACTCCGAATGAGGTCTGGTCAGGTGAACCCTCTAACTATTCATACTTGCGAATATTTGGGTGTCCAGCTTATTATCATGTTAATGAAGGAAAGTTTGACCAAGGGCTAAGAAGGCCATATTCGTAGGGTATGTAGATGGAGTAAAATGATACAAACTTTGGTGTTTGTCCTTACTCAAATTTGTAGTTAGTAGAGATGTTACCTTTGATGAGTCTCTATACTTGATCCTCGTAAAGTTTTTGTGGAGTTATGAAGAAATGAGAACAACGAGCAGGTGGAGCTACCGGTGGAGCTTACCAAGGAACGGGATCAAGAGACTCAAATTAATGAGTCAAAAGATGCAGATCTTTCTGTCAATGAACCATACACAATTGTGAAGGGAAGAGACAAAAGGTAGATATGGAAACAAAAACGTCTTATAAAGCAAGAAAATCTGATTGCATATGCATTCGTAGCTGCATAATAAGAGATTAAGGATCTCGAACCCTCCTCGTATGTTGAAGAAACTTCTTGCAAAGATGTTGTACAATGGCAGTTAGCCATGATGGAAGAGATGGAGTCTCTTCACAAAAATGAGACATGGGTCTTAGTTAAAAGGCCAAAGGGGAAGAGGACAGTTGGATGTAAATGGGTCTACAGAAAGAAAGAGGGTATTCCAGAAGTAGAAGATGCTAGGTTCAAGGCGAGATTGGTTGCAAAGGGTTTCAACCAGAAAGAGGGAATTGACTACAATGAGATCTTCTCTCCAGTCGTGAAACATAGCTTAATTCGCGTGTACTAGCATTGATTGCACAATTTGATTTAGAGCTTCAACAGCTTGACGTCTAAACTACTTTCTTACAAGGTGATCTAGAAGAGACAATCTATATGGATCAGCCTGAAGGTTTCCTAACTGAAGGAAAAGAAGATCATGTATGCCAACTGAAGAAGTCTTTGTATGGTTTGAAGTAATCCCATAAACTGTGGTACAAGAGGTTTGATGCATTCATGACTACACATGGATTTTCGAAGAGTGCATTTGATAGCTGTGTGTATCACAAGAAGATGTCTGGTAACTCTATGATTTATCTATTGTTGTATGTTGATGATATGCTTATTGCTGCTAACAACATCACAGAGATAAATATTTTGAAGAAACTGTTGAGCAAGGAATTTGACATGAAGGATTTGGGAGTTGCAAAGAAAATCCTTGGAATGGAGATTTCAAGAGAAGACGGTGTTGTATATCTTTCTCAAAAGAGGTACATCGGAAAAGTTCTTGAGAGATTCAATATACATATGAGCAAGCCTGTAAGTACACCGTTAGCTTCTCATTTCAAGCTTTCAGAGTTACAAATGCCCCAATCTATGGATGAGGTGGAGCATATGTCAAAGGTTCCTTATGCAAGCGCAGTTGGTAGCATTAGGTATGCTATGGTGTGCACACGTCCAGATATTGCTCAATCTGTAAGTGTGGTAAGTAGGTACATGGAAAATCCAGGAAAAAGGCATTAGGAAGCTGTGAAGTGGATATTGAGATATCGCAAAGGAGCTCCTGATGTTAGCCTAACCTTTCGGAAAAGTGAAGGTATTTCAATTCTCGGCTATGCAGGGGATCTTGATAAAAGGAGGTTCACAACTGGATACATCTTTACAATCGATTGTTGCTTTGTCTACAACAGAGGCAGAATATATGGCAGTAATGGAGGCAGTGAAAGAAGCTATCTGGTTGAAAGGTTTTGTGGCAGAATTGAGTTTGATTCAGCTGGAATCAACTCTAAGATGTGATAGTCAAAGTGCTATTCATTTGATTAATAATGAAATATTTCATGAGCGCACCAAACAAATTGATGTCAGATTCCATTTCATTCGAGATGTCGTAGAAGAGGGATCTATCAAGGTTGAGAAGGTTATCACAGACGATAACGCTGCAGACATATTGACCAAGATAGTTCCGCTTGCCAAATTTTCACACTGCAAGGACTTGACCGGAGTATGCATCAACTGATGCAACTCTGAGAGAACAACTACTAGGTGGAGCTAGTATGTTCAACAAAGGTTTGATTCTTCTTGTTTCTTACAACGGGATTACCCAGTAAGCTTAGAAGTTTTTGCCGGAGTTGTTTATACGCATTCTCAGAATGCAAACCAAGGTAGAGATTGAAAGAGTTGGTTTGGTTCTTGTGGAATCAAACTCAATGAAAGATGAAATAATTTGAAGATTTGGTAGGAAGATAATTAGTGCAAAATAAAAGTCAAGATAGTATCTTGGTAGGTGAAATTTAGGTAAACCATAAAATGGTGTCACGTGTTTAACCTTGACATTTTTGACACATAGTGATGTCATGAATGACAACAATGGGAAGAATTCATTCCTATAAATAGGTAGCTCTTAATTCATTTTCAAATCATCCTCTCACTTTCCTTCTCACCTTCTAAGGCATTTGATGTTCTCTCTTGTAATATTTAACTTGTATTCTTTGTAGAGTGAAATAAATATTGGTGCAGTTGTTCTTGGTGGACGTAGGATCATTTTGATCTGAATCACGTTAAATATTGTTGTTCTTCCTTGTTCTTTATTTTCACGTTTCCGCTAACAGTTTCAATTTTGTCTTTTCCCAAAGCCCTGCCCACAACTTTCAAAAAGTTGTTTGATTTGATTTTACAAAGTTTATATCCCTACCAAAATCACTAAAGCTTATACGAAATTGAGTTGAAGCTTGATGAGAATTAATAAAAGTTGATATTCTCTCCGTTTCAATTTATGTGACATTTTCTGAATTTCAAGATTCAAACAAGTCTTTGTTTGACCTATGAATTTTTCATATATCTTTAAAATATTTTGAATTTTCAATTATTTTGACGTATAGTACTTTTTACTTAGTTTATAAATATATAAATTTTATTTTAAAATTTTGAAAATTCCATGTGCAAATTTCTGGTGAAACTAAAATTATTTGACTCTCAAAAATTGAAAATTGTCACATAAATTGGGACAGAGAGAGTATTAATTAATATAACTCTTTTTTTCATAAATAATATTTATATAAATTATGTAAAAAATTTATATTACGAAGGATATAATATAGAATAAGAAAAGGCTCCTAGTAATAAATATATTTAAAATGTTAAAACAACAAAATTAATAGCGAGATTGGCCAAATTTATAAAAATTGTTATTATTGTAGATTAACATTCTATGTTTGGCTAACAAATTCAATTTTTTTTCTGTCAAAATTAGAGATCAAATTTGTGCTTGGCCAAAATTTTCAAAAGTGCTTTTGGAGAAAGTTATGTTTCAGCTTTTGAAAAGGAGTTCCGCTACAACTCACAAATAACTACTGTATTTTTTTCCTAAAAGCACAATAGATTTAAAAAGGCTCGATGAAGCAAGACATAAGTAGGAAGAAATATTAAATGGAACATGACAAAACGAGTTAAAATTTAGTGAGTTAAAATTATCTTGTCTTTCGTCGCTATGCTCCTTTTAATCAACCATTTCACATTTTTACTTTTTATATTTGAACCCCCAAAATAAAAATCCTGTGTCCGCCACACTGATCGTAGGATGAAGTGATAAAATGATTAACTTCAGCCGAATAATAGTACCTCAAATTCGCTGAACTTTGAACGCACTTAATAATAGAAAATCACATTAGAGTTTTTCCAAGAAGTATGAGTTTTTAACTTCAAAATTTTAGTAATCAATTTTTCCTTTGTCGTATATAATGTCTGAGGAAGAGTCAAATATTTATGGCCATAAAAAAACTGCTTCACAAAGGAAGCAATGATCTAGAAAAAACGTTGCATTGATTAGGACCTATGTTACACCTGCATTTCATATATATGACGTGTTGTTAGGACCGAAATAAATCAGGTGTCACGTGGAAGCTAGCAAAACAAACCTCGAAAGACCACGAGTAAGAAGACAAATGAGAAATATCCCAAAAGACACAAAGATTTAGCGTAGTTCGGTCAATCGACCTACATCCTCAAAGGAGATGAGCAATCCACTATAAACATGAGAGTACAAAATATATAGAGAGAAATAACCTCAACCAATTCACTCGGAATATAAGGAGGTTCACAAATTCTCCCCCATAACCCAAACTCTCAAAACCCTAGGACTACATTGTGAATGTTGATTAAGTTAGAAGGAACAAACCTATATTTATAGAATCCTAAACCTTTTCTTACAAGAAAAGAACTAGCCAATCATTAAAAAAATTTCTAAAAGAAAAACCTATTTATGATAAAAAAAAATAAAAATCAGGACAATTAATACCCAACATTGCACACACTTCTATCGGAGTCACAAATCAATGTACTGAAGAGATGCACCTCTTCAGCATGCATTGAACCCGAATTTCCCATATGCGGAAGTGCAGCACACACTTCTAATGTGATCAGCATCTAGTGTACTCAAGATATTTGTCTCTTCAATATGTGTTGCATCTGTGTTTCGCACATGCACGTGTACTGTCTCATATGTGAGTAAAAATATTGGGTTAGAATTTTTCCAAAAACAATTTTTTTACCTATCATTCTTTAAAGACGAAGTCAAAGCCGAGCGAGTGTCGAAGACAACAATGCGATGTTTGTCTTCTTCTCCACCCTTTAAGAATACGAGGAAGTGCTTCTATATTTAAACACTTTAAAGTTCCTTTCTCCCACCAATGCAGCAGAAGTCCTCTTTCTAAATATGAAGTTTAATTTTTTACTTCTCCATTTTTCATTCAATTACAACGTTAGAACCCGACCCTATCTGTGCTGGTGAGAGCCAAGATGTAGTAGATACACGATGGTATAATCGAGGTGTGCACAAATTATTCTGAATATCAACATTATCATAAAATGAAGTTATCTTTTTGTGGTTAGTCCGGCAGTTTGCTTAGTTGTTTGGCTCTTCTTGGTACTGGCCAACTATATGTAAAGTAAAAACTATATGTAATTCTGGAAATTTTAACAGTGTGATTGTTTATGCATTTTGCTGAATCTGATTCAAATATTATGTTGTTTATTATCTACCCTAACAACTCACTCCTGCGCATTGGATCTACGTGTTGATGCCATTTTTCGTCTCAATTTGTTGATTAAAAATTTGAGTTGTGGGCAACTTGATGAACTATCTAACTTTCAAATTGTCATGATCCTGACCCGTCATGGTTGGCACCCACACTACCACCCACTCCTCCCGATGGGAGAACCAACTACCAACTTTAACTTAACCTATCAAACCATTTTAAGAAACAACTAATTATAATGATATCAAATGCTAGGAAAACAGTTTAAAGCAATTAAAGGATCAAGTTCCCATAAACTCAATCATTTAACAAAATCACTTGCGGAAATTAACTTTCTAGACCTGAAAGTCATAGTATTAAAACTCTAAAGTATCTAGAATAAGATGATGTAACCCCAACAAAGAAAACATAAGTTGAAAATTTAAAATGTACGTGTCAGAAAAGATAAACAAACAAAAGTAGAATAATAAAAGATGACAATGGTCAATGTGTATTAATTTAATCATCCGTTAATCATTAATTGTTCTAAATATCTACACTGTCCTAGCACTACGCTGCCATGTTCAGTTATTAGTTGAGAATCAAATCTAGTCCTCTGGACGGGAAAATAAGAAATTTGAAAAGACCATTTTAATTTATATATTCATTTGTAAATGGTCACCAGTTTGTAATTCCTATCCTTTGGGACAAATGTAAAGAAAAATGTCGCACTTGATGATAGATTGAACTCATATATATGGAGAAAAAATAAAATGAAAAACACTCTTAAAAAGTACAATTAGAAAGTACATCATGACCAAAACAACATAAAAAGAAAACTCAAAGTAGGAAGTATCTCCTTGTAGAGCACAATTGATTGATTCTTGAAATCTCTACTTCTTTTGGCTTGGTTTCCATACGAACCCGAAATCCGCAACAAATATATCCTTTATACTTTGTTAGGATGACAATCACTATAAAATATAGACGTGGCTTAGTAATAAGGGGGTGGTGGAGATGGAGTGGATGGAGAAGGAGATTGGAAGTTGTATGGAGGAGGAGGATATTGGTAGTTCTCTGAGTTCTTTGGTGATGGCAAATTGCGGTGACGATATTGAGCAACATGTGGTAATTTAAAGAAAGGTTTTGGTAATGTCACTTTGTATTCATAGTTATCTTTTGACATTGAAGGTACCTTGTTGTAATCCTGGATTACTGATGGTTCCTCATGGTGAGTATCTTCGTGAACATGTTGAGGGACTTGTGGCTCATGATTGTAATTATCTTTTGATTCGGATGGAATTGAAGGCACCTTATAGTACTCTTTGGAGACTGATGGCACCTTAGTATAAGTATCTTTTGGAAATGATGGCACATCCTTGAAGTACTTGGTTGATTCTGATGGCACCTTAGTATAAGCATCTTTTGGAAACGATGGCACCTTGAAGTACTCTTTTGATTCTGATGGCACTTTAGTGTAAGTATCTTTAGGAGCTGATGGCACCTTGTAGTACTCTTTTGATTCTGATGGCACCTTAGTATAAGTATCTTTCGAAAAGGATGGCACGTCCTTGAAGTACTCTTTTGATTCTGATGGCCTCTTAGTATAAGTATCTTTTGGAAATGATGGCACCTTGAAGTACTCTTTTGATTCTGAGGGCTCCTTAGTATACATCTCTTTTGAAAATGATGGCACCTTAAAGTACTCTTTTGATTTTGATGGAACATTAGTGTAAGTATCTTTTGGAGCTGATGGCACCTTGTAGTACTCTTTTGATTCTGATGGCACCTTAGTGTAAGTATCTTTTGGAAATGATGGCGCCTTGAAGTACTCTTTTGATTCTGATGGCACCTCAGTGTATGTATCTTTTGGAAATGATGGCACCTTGAAGTACTCTTTTGATTCTGATGGCACCTTTGTGTAAGTATCTTTTGGAAATGATGGCACGTCCTTGAAGTAATTTTTAGATTCTGATGGCCTCTTAGTATAAGTTTCTTTTGGAAATGATGGCACGTTGAAGTACTCTTTCGATCCTGATGGCACCTTAGTATATGTACTTTTCGGAATTGATGGCACCTTATATTCGGGGGAATAAGGTTTCTCTTGCTTCGTGGTTTCCTGTGGGGAATAACTATAAGGTGTATAGGCTGCAACACTTGTGGCAATTACCAAGCAAAATGTCATGGCATATACAATTTGATGATGAGGAAATTGTTGTCTTCTTGAGTTCCCCATTTTCAAAAACATAATTCCCTCAATGAATTTGTTTTGAAATTTTGGCTTCTATTGTTTGTTGTTACAAAATGGCTTCTACCAATTTATTTATAGGAAAGAAAATCATTTAAGTAATAGACACCACTTTGATATATGATCCTAAAAGTGGTTGCCCATGATGTCCTTCATGGTTCTCATGTCATTGGATGCCTTTTCACATATTATAATATTCCAGTAATACCATATATGAAAATTAAAATATTGTCTCATTAGAATAATGATCAATGCAAGAGTTAAATTTCATATATATTTTTTTGAGAAAAAATGACCTTTTCGTACTAAATTAATTAGCATACTGAACTATCTTTTAAGAACTAATTGCTTGCACGTCTAGGTCCTAACATTCCAAGTAATTCTGTTGGAAATATTCATTGCATCATGAAGATATTATTTTATGATTTTTAGAATATGCTTCATTGTGAGATTAGTGCTTTGCCTCTTTTTTTCCCAAGATTTTTATTTTTATTTTCTATATAATCTCCCAGACTGAAATTGACTTATTTTCTCATCTCACTACAAGAAATTGGGGAATACGAGACATTATATAAATGTCATATTAAGTTGCTTAAATGTCACAAATTTATTCATCGACACTTAATTTACATTTGGATCAAATATCGTATATTTCAGTGTCACCAAATAAATATTGTCGTATCTATATAACAATTGTTTTAGAAGGGAACGTTATGTTCATTCCATAACATAAAGAGGTATATTGGACTTGTCCTTTCTTTTTTGATACATCTCAAATCTTTCAAGATATATACGTGTCATTTTATTTGGCCTCAACTGATATTTATACCCTTTAATTTTAGGTGTGCACAAGTAGACATTTGAACTTATATACAACTAGTGGACTTTTCCGCGCTTCGCGCGGTTAAAATAAAAGATTAAATATATTCTAAAATAATTAGTGTCATTACTTGACAAATATTCTAATAATAAATAATGCAATAAAAGAGAGGAAAATTAAGTTACGATCCTAATATGACATATTGAAAGAAATTGCTAAAAAAAATTATGCTACAAGTTGCTTATTAAAAAAAAGATCGAAGCATAAAAGTTGATATGAAAAACTTCAGTTAATTGATAATCCAATCATCATAGTTTCATACTAATTAAATTCAATGATTTATAGCAATCTTATTAGTTCAATCAACAATCTACTCCATCATAAATTACTCCTCCTATCCCATATTAGTTGATCAGTATACTGAAAATAGTTGTCACATATTAGTTGATCACCTTACTAAATCAAGAAAACATTAATTGAATTTTTTCCAAATTACCTTTCAATTAATTCTTTTTTAAAGTATTCACCCTTGTCTGTAAATTTTAAAAAAAAGTTCTTAAGGGGTGAATTGGTAAAACTTCCCACTTATTTATGATTTTTTAATAAACGTGCGTAAAAAGAAAAGTGATCAACTAATATGAGACGGAGAGTACATGATTTTCTATTTGTATAAATCACTATAAAATAAAAATAAATAAATAAAGATATATGATTTCTTAATATATTCACGTAAAAAGAAAAGTGATCAACTAATATGGGACATACGGAGTACATGATTTTCTTTTTGTATAAATGATTATATAATAAAAATAAATAACTAAAGACATATGATTTCTTAATATATGCGCATAAAAAGAAAAGTGATCAACTATTATGGGATGGAGGGAGTACATGATTTTATTTTTGTATAAATGACTATATAATATAAATAAATAAAGATATATCTGTGCTAAATCATGATGCGATAGAATACATGAATTATATTAAACCCAATCCAGCTCCTCTTCATTATACTTTTTCTCCATTTCATCAAAGAGTATACATTTAGTTAAAAGACATGTTCTATTTAATATTTATAGGTTAAGATTATATTACATTCATAACCACAAATTTTGAAGATCCATTAATACCATTGATTTAATCTTAATTTATATTATTCAATTTATCAAAATTGTTGAGCTTGAATTAATATGTTTATTTGGCCTGGTAAATAGTAATCTTTTGAAAAATATTTTGGCCTTAGAACGTTCCAAAATATTTTTCAATTAAATAAATAGTCTTATGATTCACATACATTAAAGAAAAGGTAAAAGAATTTTTATTTTAAAAAAAAAAATTGAATTTTTTTTCTCTGACGCAGTTGCCTCCCCATATTTAAATATCAATAATATAAAATTTATTTCTTTTATCTTCAAATAAAGCAGCCTCCTATATTTAAATATTTAAAATATAAAAATATAAGATGATATTAATATATATCTAAATTTGCAGGAAATATTTTTCTTACCAAATTTGAAAAGTACTTTCCAAAACTTATTTACTTGATTATGATCATGATTTTATTTATTTAATATAATCTTTATCTTTAAAATTTAAATAGGATATATATCTCTTATCTAAATGTATACTTGACGAAATAGAGAGAAAGGATAATAGAGAGGGGAACCAAATCCTATGCACACATTTACTCGTTAGTCAATATTTTTAAAAAGAAAGGTCAATTGTTAACATATTAAACAAATAAATATAACGGGAAAAAAACACAAGAAAAAGAGAAGAGATAGAACACATCAAGGAGGTCACGGTTAATTTTTTTGTTAATGACTACTCAAGATTACAAGGTATATTGGAGGTGTGTGGATACCATTTTTAAAAATAATTGACATTACAACATCAACAATTTAGTAATAAAATGTTACATTTATTTGGAGGCAAAAACTTATAAGCAAACATTAAAAGATGAGGTGTATTGAAAGAGACCGCTACTGTCTTTAATCAGATGTCTAGTCAAATCTTGAGTATGAAAAAACTCCTTAGTAGGAAATGTTCCCCCGAATGGAGCCTTGCACGGGCTGCAACGTGGATACCAAATACAATATAGAAAACCAAAAAATATATAATAAGAACAGTATGTAACTTTCATGATAACCAAAGTTCAGACGTTGTTCTCGCCTTCACAATATTCCATAAAAATTGATATAATTTTCATGGGAAGATCTTGTCAAATCATTTTGAACTACCTGCCAGGTTAGACAATATAAAGTTAGACAACTTTTCTATTAACTATTAGAATAGTATTAGCAAATCATCAAATCCAAAAAAATTTATAAAGAGAAAGAAAAGATTAATGGGATATATATAAACCCATTTCTTATTCAATACAAACTCTTTTCAACAGCGTAAAATGGGTCTCAATCATAAAACCACAATGATTCGTAAGCTAAGTGATGCAAAATAATGACGGCTAATACAAACAAAGAAACCCCAAATTTAGAGCAAGTTCCAAATGAGAAATGTCAGAAAACATTTCCATTCTCTTTTTCTATACAAGCCCATTTCAACTACGTGAAATGGGATCTCAATCCTGCATTTCAGCCAAAAAATATACAAACACCAAGAGGATCAAAGAAAAAAGTTGTTAAGGCAATAAAAGATATACCAGAAAAGCCCAGTGATGGAACTGAACGTTGTGTTTCTTGGATAAATTTTCAACCCCATTGGCTCCACGATCTGCAGTGGGAAGTTTGTTTGATGGTTTTCTCAGACCCATTTGAGCCTTCATCGGGATCTATGAAATCTCCGGCCAGTTTACTGTCTCTCCGGTGCCTGAAAGCTTAAATAATGAAGCATGATTTTATAGGACCTTAATATTTTGACTGTTCCAATTATTATAACCTTAATTTGTGGAAACTGTTAAGGGCTACTAATTACAATTAAGAATTGGGATTTTAAACGGTAAGGGTTACTAATTACGATTAAGAATTGAAATTTTAAACGGTATCTTTCTCTTTCTTAAAATTTAATTAATTAAAACCCATTAATTATTATAGCCTTAAATTGAGGAAATTAAACACTAACTAATTAAAATCAATTTACGTCTGAAAAAGGGAAAAAAAATCCTCCAAAAATCAGAAAAAATAAATAAATAGATTTTGTGATCATTGAGGCATGCACATCGGTGGGCTGAATATCCAGCTTTATATATATATATATATATATATATATATCTATATATATGTATATAGATTGAACAAATAGACATATGTATCCTATATAACAATTTTCACATACTATATGTATTATGCCACATAGATATTATGTCTATTAATTAATAATTAGTGTTTGGACACGTGTGTTGCACGTGTATTCCAACTTACTTCGTATATGATTTACATAATTATCTAAGATTATTGCAACACATATTGAGTAATAAAAGACAAATAAAAACAGAGGTTTAATGAATATGATACTTTTCTAGCTATTTGACGGTTTAAGTCCAAAATCTATGAATATGATATCTAACAATTGAACAAAAATATTTCAATGTTCATGCTCGTGACAACACTACATCATTGCAACACTCACGATTATGTACAAAATTAAAAGAAAATAAAGTAACAAGAACATATTGGACGTGAAAATTGTATAGGATATAATAGATGTTCTAAACTATAGACCTTAATCATATCTTATTAAGTGGGAAGCGCCAACCTTTGACCTTCAAAGTTAAATTACCATTTTACCCCTCCACTAAATCAAAATATGATTAATTAATTTATTAAATACTACTATTTTAGTTACATAATAGTAGAACGTGATGTCCAACAACTACACTTTAATTCTTTAATTATGACATTATAATTATAATTGATAATTGATGAGAAATTAATTAAAGTAAAAGATAAAACAATGTATGAAATTCTTTCAATTCGGTGACTTTAAATTTTGTAACCAAAAAATAAAATTTATGTATCATGATTTAATATTAAACAGATAGATTTGTTGCATCAAAGTAACAAAATATAAGAGTGTGAAATACAATTACGATCCATAATAAGGATTGAAGGTTCTATACCAAAATGGACATGTATTATAAATTCTAAAAGTAAATCAGTTTGTATATCATTTGAGCTAAAAAGATTTTCTGTGAATCCCCAACTATTAGTAAAATATTATACATATATTTAAGAATTTAAAATTAGTGATATAATACAATTTTGATTTATAGAGAATTATTTTTAAAATTTTCTTTACATAATGATATACATGATCGATGACCATTAGCTTATCTGCCTTTTGTTTTGCTAGTTTTTCTATATAATCTAAAATTATTTATATATATATTATTTTATTTTGGATAAATATAATATTTTTATTATCTCTAATACATACCTTAACTTCTAACTATGATTATCTCTAAATTTCTATCATAAAAAATATACACAATGTTAAACTACTAGAGATTAGAAAGATAAAGAAGCTAACTTCCTCAAGGAGGTTTATTAAAAAAAAAAATATTCCGATGACAATAATGTGTAAGGAAAAGTAAGGACTTGCAACATAATAATAATAATAAGTTACTAAGCCAAACATGATCATCCTGTGTAACGACCGGGTTTCGTCATTATAGAAAAGCCAACGGAGAAAAACTTTGGGTCGGAAAATATTTTCGTAGTAACTTGAAATTTCCCAACCTAGTCCAGATTTGGACAAAATCGGAGTCATTAAGGTGTGGGGAAATATGGTAAAAATCGAGTGATTTAATTATGATTTTGATTACATGAGTATATAGCTAACGCATTAAGGAATCCGTATGACTTTACGGAATTGAATTAGGGTGAGTAGAACTCCCGGAATCGATCTTAGCGTGAACTGTATTTTCTGAGTGTCGTTGGTTGAAGGTGTGTTGTGAAATGGGGGTTTTGAGAATTATTAAATAGTTCACTATTTCGTGCAAGCCGCCTTAGTGGTGGTTTTGGTCGCTCTTGTCACGCCCCGAGCCTATACCCTGGGCGGGACCGGCACTCGGAGACCATCACTAGCCCCAAGCGAACCCTTGACCTAGCTTTCTTAACCAAGCGGAAACTTAACTCAACAGAATAACTCCATGCAATGAAAGGTCAAAAAACAACCTAACTGATAAAATCTGGCCAAAAAGGCAACTCG
>NW_006239267.1:440414-443004 GCF_000226075.1 Solanum tuberosum | reverse complement strand
AAAAATACTGGGATGGATGTTGGGACAGACCCCGCAATATCCTAATAAAACAAGACTAGGAACCAAAATAACAGAGTCCTCCGGAAAGCAAAGAGGCTCACCACTGACTCTGGAGTGCTCAGCTGGATCAACGGCGTGCTGGATGCTGATCCGGGGTACCTATGTCTGCATCGTCATAAGATGCAGGCCAACTGGTATCAGTACATTGAATGTACGAGTATGCGAGCTGGAAAGCTAAACAACAACTTAAGCTTGAAAGGAATACAAAGGAACTCTTACCTTGGCTCTGCTCGACTCATGAATAACTGAACTCAATATAAAGCAATAAGACACATGCAATATATATAAAGCTTGTAAAACAATGTAAACAACTTAGTTCATTAAGGATAAAACAGTAACAAACTCAACTTTACTTATATAAAGTAATATAACTTTAGTGGGAGATTCTTTAACCGACAACCACCACTATGAACCCTAGTGATGATACAACGTTTTACCTCACGTTGCCCAAGGACCATCATTTACCTTGCCGTGATAAATGACCTTACTTAACTTAGTGGATCCACTAGCTTAACTTACGTGATCATCTAAAAAGTATGACCCGTTAGATCCCATGTTTGGCTACATGGTTCTTATGGAGAGTTGAGTTAATATGAACTCGTGTCCCCAATTCGGTGCTCAAGACTACTCCCAAAATATACTTTTAGCTCATAAGTGTTTCAAACACATCTTTCTTTAGTTTGAGATAATTGCTCAAAGCTTAGCCCAAAGGCTCTTTTGGAATCAAAGTCCCTCTTCTTTGCTCAAATGTGAAAACTATTTATTAAAACTTCTTTGGAAATACATAGTTCCCTAATAACTTTTTGAGAAATGAACTCAACTCTATACTCTTGGCTTAACTTGAAACTTGAGCCTTAAAACGAAGTTAAAACGTTTAATAACGACTTTTGAAAAACTTCAAAGACTTGCTTTGACTTGCTTCTTAACTTCTAAACTTGACTTCTAACTTCACTTGACTTGATCCTAACTTTCCTCGAATTGGAGTACGGATTCGAGGGTAATGATCTCATGTTTATGGATGAATTCGTGATGTTTAAATGTACCTTAGAGTGTTGAAAATAACTATAAAACATAGGTACATTACCAAGGAACATGTATGAAAAAGTGGGGAAAGAATGGGGAAGACTAGCGTCCCTGACGCTCTGAGAGGCGCAGGGCGCCCTGCATGGCGCGCCGCCCCAAGGAGGGGGCCTCAGAGCCCCTTTTGGGGGGCGCTGGCTGGCGCGACGCCTCAGCCCTTTTCCCCCGACAACCCAACTTTCCTCCTTGTTTTTCCAACTCTAAACCTTCTTAACTTCAAAGGTTCCAGCCCCAAACACTTAGAATCATAAAACCCCTTAATATACAATGGATTCAACTCGAAATCACAACCGGAAACATGCACCCAACCAACAAGAAACTTCAACATCAAAACCACAACTTCAACAACACAACCAATCTTTTCTTGGAATTTAAAACGAGTTTGGCGTGTGGGGGAATGAACCAACCCAACACTATGATCTCACATACCTTAATAGGGATCACCCCCGACGAATACCATGACGATTTTGACGAAACCTTGCTTCTTTTTCTCTTTCTCCTCTTCTTTCTCTCTTCTCTCAAAAGCCCTAACTCTCACTTTTTAAAAGGGAAAACTGATGTAAAATCAGCTTAGACCCTTGATAAACAACCAAAACAAAAGATGAGGGAAAAGACCAAACTACCCTTAAAATTCCGGATGGACTTCCCTTACCAACAACCCAACTTCGAAAGGGCATAACTCACTCATACGAACTCGGAATCGAGTAAACTCAGCGGCGTTGGAAAGATCATTCCAAGGGATTTCCAAAATTAACTGTAAATACATCTAAATCATCCTAAGCTAGGATTTAAAACTGCTTAAAGTTGACCAAAAACTCATTTTTTCCATAAACAATTTTCCAGATTTTTGAATTCTTTCCAAAAATGACTATTTCAAATTCCAGCTTCTTCATATTTATTTCAACTTACACGATGTTACAGCTCTGGCGAGGCTGCTGTAGCTGGGTGGGTGCCGCTGTGGCGGGCCAGACACGACTTAAAGTCGTAAATAAACCCCAAAAATGTTTTACTCTGCATTTTTGACTTTGAGAGCTAAGGAACGACTCCATACGACTTCTTGACTATTTTTCACCATCCTTGAGGCTAAAGGTAAGGTTTTAACTCCCCGAATTTGTTTTTCGATCCGTAGAACATAATCTAATGGGTAAATATCGGTTGAGGAGGGTTTTGATCTAGAATCTATGGTGGAAACAGCCATATTTTTGGATACTTGGGATCATGGGTATGATCTAGGGTTGTTAGAATTGTTAGTGATCCGGGTAATTAGTGATTGTTTATTGATTCTTGTATTATATTGATTGTTTGTAACCAAGAACAAACGAAACCAATCCGGAAAGGGAAGGATCAAGTTTCTTAGGGTTTCAAGCTTGTTTCGAGGTAGGTGATGGTAGTGGTTCTATGATTGTGTGATGTATGTTTGTTCTTGCTTCATTATGATACATGTATGTAT
>NW_006239267.1:437698-438840 GCF_000226075.1 Solanum tuberosum | reverse complement strand
GTATGTATGCGAATGTTGCATTATTGATCACACTTGTTGTAAATGAGATATATGAATAGCTATATGCCATGAATCACTTTTTGATTGTATGATTATTGAGAATGTACTTGTGATTGTGATTGTGGTGTGTTGATTGGATATGATGTCGCGCTCCGGTATACTAATTGAGATCGGTTGCCACGTTCCAGCATAATTCTGGGATCGATTGCCACGTTCCGGCATAAACATTGGATCGGGTACCACGTTCCGGTATGCTAACAGTTTGGGTTTGGGTTCCATGAGAGGACCAATGACTTGTTGTAAATGTATATTATTGAGCATGTGATAATTGATATTGTATATGTTAGACATTATGCATGTTTATAATGTTGTATTGACTTGCTTATGTTACACTTAGTGGGATAGCCGTGTGATTCTACCAGTACACTGTGGTTGTGTACTGATGCTGCACTTGCTCTTATTTTTGTTGAGTCCAGGGCATCTTAAGGTGGCTATTGACAGACCTCGTCTAGAATATTAGTGATCTTGTTCGAATTCAAGGGTGAGCCAATTCTTTCAGGCTGCCATGAGTTCTCTTTTCGTCTATGTCTACATTTCGGACTTAGACTTTTCTAGTTAGTTATAGTTCATTAGTTGGGGGTTGTAACCCTTCTTGTTTAGACTTTGGTTCATTGTTAGATGTTGTCACGCCCCGAGCCTACATCCTGGGCGGGATCGGCACTCGGAGATCATTGCTGGCCCCAAGCGAACCCTTGGCCTGACTTTCTTAACTCAGCGGAAACATAACTTAACAACACAACTCAATGCAATGAAAGGTTATAAAACAACCAACTGATGCATAACATGCCAAAAGGCAGCTCGAGTCTCAAAATAGAATATTTACATAAATGCATAGATGAGAGACTCAATACTAACTGACTGACTGTCTATGAAGCCTCTAACATACTGAGATGGATGTTGGGACAGACCCCGCAACATCCTAATAACACAAAACTAAAAGAAACAAAATATCTGAGTCCTCCGTAAAGCAAAGAGGCTCACCACTGACTCTGGAGTGCTCAGCTGGATCAACGGCGTACAGGATGCTGATCCGGGGTACCTGTGTCTGCATCGTCATAAGATGCAGGCCAACTGGCATCAGT
>NW_006239267.1:432541-435918 GCF_000226075.1 Solanum tuberosum | reverse complement strand
GTTGGAAAGATCATTCCAAGGGCTTTCCAAACATAACTGGAACTACTCCTAACTCATCCTGAGATAGGAGTTATGACCGCTCAAAGTTGGCCAAAAACTCACTGATTTCCACACAGCCAAATTTCCAGATTTTCATTTTTATTCCAAAAATGACTATTTTCGATTTTTAAGCCTCTTCATAAATATTTCAAATTACCGGATGTTACAGATGTTTTGGTACATTGACTTTCAGGTTCCAAGTGTTATTTTCGCATTTGTTTAGTTGTCAGATTTTGTTGAAGTTTATGGGAACTCCCTATTTTTCTTTCCTTAGCATTTAACTTGTTTCCGTAACTTAAATGTCTTTGTTTTTGGTTTAGTTGCTTGGTTGGGTTGTAGTAATGGTTCTCCTACCGGAGGTTTAGCGTGGGTGCCAATCACGACGGTCTGGGTCGTGACAAATGTGGTATCAGAGTCTAGGTTCGTTGATCTCAATGTATCAAAATGAGTCTAGTAGAGTCTTGAGGAACGGTACGGGGACGCCTTTACTTTTCTTCGAGAGGCTATAGGACTTTAGGAAATCTCTCTATTTTCTCTTGTCTCCTTTCGTGATATAACTTGATTCCAATTGGTACTTGTCGATTCGAATTGGTATCTAACCTTTTTCACTCTTCTGTCCACAGATGGTTAATACTAGATTCAACGGCGTCAGGTCTGTAGCTCCCGTTAATGCTCCCGCTGAGGAATATGTAGCGAGAGGTCGCGGTCGAGGCAGGGGTAGAGGAAGAGCTAGGATTAAAGGTCATGGAAGAGTAGCGCTTACTGGGGATGGAGCTCCTGTTGAGAATGCTCTTATGAATGAGAACCATCATGCGCATCATGAAGAGATAGAGGAGAATGTTGATGTTGAGAACGTTGAGAAGGTTGGACAAGAGGAAGAGGTGCAGGCTGGGACTACAGGTGTTCCTCCCTTAGACCCAGTGTTAGCTCAACAAATTATGTCGTTCTTGAAGGGATTGGTTGGTCCTGGAGCGCTTTCCTCTGACACTGCCCCCAAGACGGGTGGAACGGGAGGTAATTATGCTTTTTTTCGTCCTTTGTTGGGTTCGGTTATGACTGGTAATGAGCATGAATTGTTGACTAGGTTTTTAAAGCTAAAGCCTCCTGTGTTTCTTGGTTCTGAGAATGAGGATGCTTATGAGTTTATCTTAGACTTCTATGAGAGGCTTCATAAGTTGGGAATTGTCCATCAGCATGGGATTGAGTTCGTGACTTTTCAGCTTCAAGGTGAGGCTAAGTAGTAGTGGAGAGCTTATATGGAATGCCGATCTTCAACTTTACCTCCACTTACTTGGACCCAATTTCATGCTCTGTTTCTAGAGAAGTATGTGCCTAGGACTGATCGCAAGAAGGATGAGTTCATGGCTTTGGAGCAAGGTGGTATGACTGTGGGTGCTTATGAGGCCAAGTTTCATGCTTTACCTAGATATGCTACTCAATTTGTGAGTACCGAGGCAGAGAGAATCCGGTTATTTATTAGGGGACTAAATTTTGAGTTGCAAGTATTATCTGTTCATATGACCTTTGCAGGGAGGAGCTTTAATGAGGTAACTGACTTTGCTAAGAAAATAGAATGAGTGAGGCGAGACGATCAGGCTAAGACATTGGCTAAAAGGGCCAAGAACTCAGATAACTTTCAAGATTCTTACGCCAGGGGGTCCGGAAGGCCAACACTTGCAGCCAAGCCAATTCAGTCCGCCATGCCCGCCTCTACATGTAATTACTCGGGAACTCCATCTCATAATTTTATTCAAGATAGCCAGGGAGTCGCGCCTTCAGTGGGCAACAAGCCATCTTTTGATTGTACTTTTTACAATAAGGAGAGATTGTCCCCACCCACGTGTGTTTGAGTCCGCACAGCAGCAGACTAGAGCAGTGGTACCCACGGAAAATCGTAATAATGGTCAAGGGTGTCCACAAGGTGGGCGAGGAGGTAATCAGTGAGGCCAGGGAGGTAGAGGAAATGGTAATGTAGGTAGAGGTAACGTGCAACTAGGCAGTGAAGTGGTTCGTCAAGATGATATGGCTCAGTGTTACACCTTTCCGGACAAAAATGAGGCAGAGACATCTTACGCGGTGATCACAGGTACTATTCTTATTTATGACCGGATGGTTAATGTGTTATTTGATCAGGATTTTACTTGTTCTTATGTATCTGTGCGATTTTCCTTAGAGTTTGATATGATTTGTGATGTACTTGATGCCCATATCCATGTTTCCACCCCAGTTCGAGAGTCAGTCATAGTCACCCATGCCTATTATGCTTGTCCTATTTTGTTTATGGGGTTTCAGACTTGGGCTGATTTGGTGATTTTGGATATGACTTACTTTGATATTATCTTAGGCATGACTTGGTTGTCCCCCTATTATGTTGTGCTTAATTATAATACTAAGTCTGTAACTCTACAAATTCCGGGAGGGAAAAATTAGAGTGGGAAGGGGTGTACAAGTCTAAGCAAGCTAAGATCATATACTCCATTCGGGCTAGAAAACTAGTAGAGCAGGGTTGTTTAGCTTATTTGGCTCATATTCTAGATGTTGAGGTTGAGTCTCCATCTATTGAGTCTATTCCTGTGGTCTCAGAATTTAGAGAAGTGTTTCCTACTGATTTGTCTGGTATGCCTCCGAATAGAGATATAAATTTTTGCATTGATTTGGAACTTGGTACGCGCCCCATTTCTATCCCTTCATATCTCATGGCTCCGGCTGAATTAAGAGAGCTTAAGGCTCAAATCCAAGAGCTTCTTGATAAGAGATTTATTCGTCCTAGTGCTTCCCCATGGGATGCCCCAATTTTTTTTGTTAAGAAAAAGGATGGTAGTATGAGAATATGTATACCGGTAATTGAATAGGGTCACTATTCGAAACAAGTATCCTTTGCCTCGAATAGATGATTTTTTGACCAATTGCAAGGTGCATCAGTTTTCTCCAAAATTGATCTAAGGTCTGGTTACCATAAATTAAAAACTAGGCCTAAGAATGTGTGTAAGACGGCATTCAGAACCCGCTATGGGCACTACGAGTTTTTAGTTATGTCTTTTGGTTTGACCAATGCGCCTACAACTTTTATGAGTTTGATGAATGGTGTGTTCAAACTATTTCTTGATTCGTTTGTTATAGTCTTTATTGACGATATTTTGGTCTATTCGAAAAGTGAGGAAGAGCATGCCGATCATCTTCGTATTGTTCTGGGTGCTCTTGGGTAAACAAAGGTTATATGCTAAATTTTCTAAGTGTGAATTTTGGTTGACTTTGGTTGCATTTTTGGGGCATGTAGTTTCGAAAGAAAGGGTAATGGTAGATCCTCAAAAGATTGAGGCAGTTAAAAATTGGGTTCG
>NW_006239267.1:426382-432429 GCF_000226075.1 Solanum tuberosum | reverse complement strand
GGATTTTATTGTTTATTGTGATGCTTCACATTCTGGTTTGGGTGTTGTGTTGATGCAGGATTAGAGTGTTATAACTTATGCATCGCGTCTATTGAAGGTGCATGAGAGGAATTATCCAACATATGATTTGGAGTTGGCAGTGGTAGTGTTTGCTCTTAAGATCTAGCGGCATTACCTCTATGGTGTTAAGTGTGAAGAGTTTACCGATCATCGTAGTTTGAAGCATGTGTTCACTCAAAAGGATCTGATTTTGAGACATCGAAGGTAGATGGAGCTACTCAAGGATTATGATGGACCAATCAATACCATCTGGGTAAGGCTAATGTTGTGGCAGACGCTTTGAGTCGAAAAGCAGTGAGTATGAGTAGTTTAGCTTGCTTGAGTGTAACCAAGCGACCCTTGGCTAAGGAAATTCAGACCTTGAAGTCTAAGTTCATGCAGTTGGGCATCTCAGAAAGAGATGGGGTGTTAGCTAGCATTGAGGTAAGGGCCAAATTCATTGAGGAGATCAAGGCCAAGCAATTTGAGGATGAAAATTTGATCGAACTAAAGAAGAAGATCGTGATTGGTAAAGCACAAGAGACCACTCTTTATGCGGAAGGTGTGCTCAGTTTTAAAGGGAGGATTTGTGTTCCTCGAGTTGATGGCTTGATTCAGAAATTGTTGGCCGAATCTCATGGTTTGCGATATTCTATTCATCCGAGTGTGACCAAGATGTATCGAGATTTGAAGCGAATTTATTGGTGGCCGGGCATAAAGAAGGATATAGCAGAGTTTGTGGCTAAGTGTCAAAATTGGCAACAAGTGAAGTATGAACATCAAAGGCCAGCGGGTTTGCTTCAAAGAATGCCAATTCCGAAATGGAAGTGAGAAAGAATAGCCATTGGATTTTGTGGTTGGTCTTCCCAAGACTTTGGGGAAGTTTGATTCTATTTGGGGTAGTGGTTGATAGATTGAATAAGTCAACCCATTTTATTCCGGTAAGAATAGATTATAATGCTGAACAATTGGCTAAAGTTTATGTGAAAGAAATAGTAAGGTTGCATGGAGTGCCCCTTTCTATTATCTCAAACCGTGGTACCCATTTCACATCCAAGTTTTGGAGGAAATTGCATGATGAATTGGGCACACAACTCACTTTTAGTACAACCTTCCAATCACATACAGAGGGGCAATCAGAGAGGACTGTTCAAGTGTTAGAAGACATGTTAGGGGAATGTGTGATTGATTTTGGAGGGCATTGGGATAAGTTCTTACCTTTGTGTGAATTCTCCTATTATAATTGTCACGCCCCGAGCCTACACTCCGGACGTGCTTGGCACTCGAGGACCATTGCTGGCCCCAAGCGAACCCTTGGCCTGGCTTACTTACTCAGCATAAGACTTAACTCAACACAGATACATCTATGAAATAAACTGGAATGTTATAAAGGAAACATTCAACTGACCATTAAGGTAAACTTAAGTCTCAACATAAGCTAATGACAATGAAAAGACTAAAGAACTAACATCAACTAACTCTGTCTATAAAGCCTCTAAACTCTGAGGGATGTCGGGACAAGACCCTCGATCATCCTAACAACTGAAATAAGCAAGCAATAAAACAAAACATAACCAAAGGGATCCTCCGAAAAGTAAAGAGGTTCAGTTACTGACTCTGAGTGCTCAATTGGATCAACCATGCGCTGGATGCTGATCCGGGTTACCTGTGTCTGCATCATAAGAAGATGCATGCCAAATGGCATCAGTACATTGAATGTATGAGTATGCGAGGGAATTCTAAAACAAGACATAAGCTTGAAAGGAACTGAAGAACTTACCTGGCTCAACTCATCTCAACTCAACTAAACTGATTTCAATATAAAGCAGTGTATATAAATGAAGTATAAAGAAAGCATTAAAACATGGTTTTCAACTCTGTATATTTAGAAATACAATAATAACTTTGTATGTATTCAAAGATACAATATGAACTTTGTTTGTATATGAAAATACAAATATTTCTAATGTATATAAAAATACAAAATACTGTTGTGGAAGTTTCTCTAACTGACAGCCATCACTTAAGAGCTATCGTGATGATACATCATATTGCCTCACGTTGCCAGGGCCGTCCTATACCTTGCCATGAGTATAGAAGCTGAACTACTAAGTGGATCCACTAGTCTATGCTAAAAAGCACTAAAGGAATCATCTAAAAAGTATGACCCTTTTCTACCCATGGTGGCTACATGGTTTATGGCGGCTCGGAGTTCTCTGAACTCTCCCTCATATCGGTGCTCAACACTACTCCCAAAATATACTAGCTCTTTATGTTTTAAAATATAACTTCTTTTTGTGGTTTGAGATAATTGCTCAAAACTTAGCCCAAAGGCAATCTTGGAAATCTCAGTTTCCCTTCTTGCTTAATTGTGAAAACATTTACTCTTTTCTGAAAACTAGCTCAAAGGCTCTTTGGAAATCAAAGTTTCCCTTCTTGCTTAGTTGTGAAAGCATTTAATCTTTCCTGAAAACTAGCTCAAAGGCTCTTTGAAAATCAAAGTTTCCTTACTTGTTTAAATGTGAAAACATTTTAAACTCTTTGGGAATAGATAGTCCCCATATACTTTTGAAGAAATGAAACTTTCAACTTTACTCTTTACTGAACTCAAAACTCAAGTCTTAAAACAAAGTTAAAACATTTAGTAAAAGACTTTTGGAAGACTCTATGAACTTCTCTTGACTTGAATCTTAACTTCTCTTAACGTGACTCTTAACTTCTCTTGACTTGACTCTTAACTGATCCTTGAATTAAATTATGGATTCAAGGTTGAGATTTGTGATATGATAGATCTCATGATTTTTAGAAGTGTTTTTAGATAGCTAAACATGAGAAAATATCAATAATTCACTGTCTGAAAGTTGGTCTCCGACGCGGAGATGTATTTAAATTTTTGGTCGCGAAATCAATTTTGAGGCAGAACAGTCCGTGACCACTCCGCGACGCGAGGGGAAATTTTTTAAATCTGAGGAACATGTCCGCGACGCGGACCTGGTACCCAGATTTGACTGACTTGTTCCTTCTTCATTTTCTAGACCCAATTCGCCTAATTTCGATTCTTTTTCTCCATATCTCTTTAGATTCAGGTACACACAACATATACACAAGAATCTAACTCAAAGAAACTCTAATAATCAATCTTAAACTCTCAAGAATTCCTCAATCTCATCCAAATTCAAGAACGAAAGCAATTCAAGAATATAACTCAACAACATCAAATTCTCAATCTTTTTAGGATGAAATTACACTGAATAAAACATGTTTGGCGTGTGGGTGTACGAACCCAACTCTGTGTGAACTCGCATACCTTGTAGGGATCACCCCTTGACGAAATCCACGTGCCTAGCTTCAACAACTTGACGATTCCTTGCTCTTTCTCCTCTTTTCTCCTCTTCTTTTCTCTTCTCTCTAAACCCTAACTTATTTCTCAAAAGCGTAAATTGAATCCAATCAGTTTAGACCCCAACTTAATTACAAAAACGAAATTAATTAATTGGGTGGTGAAAAAACCATAATGCCCTTCTAAAATCCGAATTGGACTTTCCTTATTTGAACAACCCAACTTCCAATGGGCATAACTCACTCATACAAACTCAGAATTGCGTAAACTAGGTGGCGTTGGAAAGATTATTCCAAGATATTTCCTACGATATCTGGAAACACACCTAACTCATCTTGAGCTAGGAGTTATGATCATTTGAAGTTGACCAAAAACTCAAACTTAACTTAACTAAACCAATTTTCCAGATTTTTTATTATTTCCAAAACCACTCTTTCTAATTCTAGCTCTTTCTAGTTCTTTCAATTTGTGAGATGTTACAATATTTCCCCTTTGGGAACATTCGTCCTCGAATGCGATTACTCTTACTAAGCTAAGGGTGTAACATCAATCATTCAGTTCAATCACCTAACAAGCAAATGCAACACAACATGCTAACTTATAAATTAAAGAGTACTAAGAAGAGAACTAGTACCTTGATCTGGAATTTCTCCGAATTCGAAGAGATGTGGATATCTCCTTTTCATATCTTTCTCAGCTCCCTAAGTAGCTTCCTCAACCAACTGATTGCTCCAAAGAACTTTGACTGACGCTACCTCTTTTGTTCTCAACTTGCGAACTTAGCGATCTAGAATCTGAACAGGAATCTCTTCATAAGATAAGCTACCCTTGATCCCAATATCTTCAGTTGGTATAATCAAAGAAGGATTGCCCATGCACTTCTTCAACATGGAGACATGAAATACCGGATGAACCACTGCTAACTCTTGTGGTAGCTCCAATTCATAAGCTACTTTGCCAATCCTCTTGGAAATTCTGTAAGGACCCAACATACCGGGGACTAAGCTTCCCCTTCTTGCCAAACCTCATAACACTTTTCATGGGTGAAACTTTCAAGTATACCCAATCATCTATTTCAAACTCTAACTCCCTTCTCCTAATATCAATGTAGGATTTCTGGCGACTCTGCGCCGTTTTCAACCTTTCGTGAATCACTTTCACCTTCTCCATAGCTTGATGAACTAAATTTGGTCCTATCAACCCTGCTTCACCAACTTCAAACCATATAATAGGAGATCTGCATCTTCTCCCATAAAGAACTTCATAAGGAGCTATCTGGATACTAGAATGGCAACTATTGTTGTAAGCAACTCAATGAGAGGTAGGTGATCATCCCAATTATCCTTGAAATCAATCACACAATCCACCTTGATACCTCAAAACACTATCTCCCCTTGTTCAAAAGCCATCACTTTTTGCTTATGAACACTTGCATTTAATTCAAGCAATAAAGAATCTTGGTCTTGCTGATCTTTACTTCTGACACTAATGATGATTCAGACTCATTCATCACCACTACTCCTCCTTCTATGGAATCCATTAGTCGAACTCCTAGCCTTGCAAGTCTATGCACCTCTTTTGCTAACTCTTTCTTAGCTTCCTCAAAATGGACAGTACTACCCATAGATAATTTACTCAAGGCATCAGCAACAATATTAGCCTTACCTGGGTGATAAAGAATACTCATGTCTCAATCATTGAGTAACTCTAACCACCTTCTATGTTTGAGATTAGGCACTTTCTGACTAAACACATACTGAAGACTCTTGTGATCGGTGAACACATCCACATGAACACTATAAAGATAATGAGGCCATATTTTCAAAGAAAATACTACGGCAGTCAACTCTAGATCGTGGGTTAGGTAATTCTTCTCATGAACTTTCAACTGTCTGGAGGCATAAGCTTAACTTTGCCATTTGCATTAACATACAACCCAAACCAACTCTAGACGCATCACAATATACAACAAAGCCTTGGGTACCTTATGGTAAGGTCAACACTAAGGCAGTAGTCAACCGCTTTTTTAATTCCTAAAATCTTTTCTCACAAGCTTCAGACCATTGAAACTTCACTGTTTTCTAAGTCAACTTGGTCAAAGGAGACAAAATAGACGAGAACTCTTCGACGAACCTTCTATAATAGTCAGCCAAACCCAAGAAACTCCTAATATTAGTAGGAGATGTGGGTCTAGGCCAATTCTGCACTGCCTCTATCTTTTGGGTATCAACTCTAATTCCATCATCGGAACTATGTGGCCCAACAATGTCACAGACTCAAGCCAAAACTCACACTTAGAGAACTTTGCATATAACCCTTTATCTTTTAAAGTCTGGAGAACTATTCTGAGATGACTAGCATGATCTTCTTCATTCCTTGAATAGATTAGTACATCAATGAAGATGATAACAAATATATCTAAATAAGGCTTGAAAACTCTATTCATAAGGTCCATGAATGCTGCAGGTGCATTGGTTAAACAAAACGACATGACCCAAAACTCATAATGACTATAACGGGTCATGAATGTTGTCTTGGGAATATCACACTCCCTCACTTTCAACTGATGTTAGCCAGATCTGAGGTCTATCTTAGAAAAACAAGAAGTACCCTGAAGTTGATCGAAAAGATCATCAATTCTCAGAAGAGGATACTTATTCTTGATGGT
>NW_006239267.1:405927-426194 GCF_000226075.1 Solanum tuberosum | reverse complement strand
ATTCTATATGGTGGAATAGATATAGGATGAGTATCTGGAAGAAGATCTATACCGAAGTCTATTTCTCTCTCAGGAGGGACTCCAGGAAGATCATCAGAAAAGACTTCTGGAAACTATCTTGCTACTGAAACTGATTGAATATGAGGTATCTCAACATTAGAGTCATTAACTCGGACTAAGTGATAGACACACCCCTTGGAAACTAACTTTCTTGCCTTAAGGTACGAAATAAAATGACCCTTAGGCACTGTTGAACTGCTCTTCAACTCTATAACTGGTTCATTCAAAATTGGAACTTGACCACTCGAGTTCTATAACCTATTGATGCATAACAGGCATGAAGCCAGTCCATACCTGGAATGACATCAAAATCTACCATGTCTAACTCAACTAAATCAGCCATGGTACTCTTGTGATTGACGAAAAAAGGTACAATCACGATAGACTCTTTCTGCTAGAATAGACTCACTATCAGGTGTAGAAACACTGAAGGCTCAAGAAGTTGCTCAGGAAGAACATCAAAATAGAAGACTTGGATCATACCACTGACAACATCTAATGAATCCTCTTTCTCTCAGCAACTAGCGATAGCATAAAGACGGTTTCCTTCTCTGCCTACCCTTGAAGTAGCTCATCTAGATGTTGCTCTATCTGGTGGAGCAACTGAAGAAGACTAGGCTCTATTACCCCATTACTATTACTTTGTCTTCTCTTATGACATTCACTTGAAGCAACTAGTGGAGTCATCACGACACATCCTTGAGTGGCTCCTACCACACTTAGCACATGCAAGAGTCTTAGTACCCCATTGTGCCTTACTACCCTGCCACTGCGCAAGTCTAGCTCTGAAGTTTTGAGAATTCTAACTATTGTACTCACATTTGTTCCTTGGTGCCGGTGCACTAGCAAATGATGGAGCAGGTCCTCTCTACCTATGTTGGAAAGAAGACCAGTTCGCATTACTCTTTTGATGACAAGATTCATTCCCTGATGCCTTAGCCCTCTTATTCTTAAACCCTTCTCTATCCCTCAGCTTGTCCTCCTCAATTTGTTGCACATGGATCATTAGCCTTGCTATGCCCATGTCACCTATTAGCATGGCTACCTTACTTTCCTTATCTGACAGACAAGTCAACCCAACAACAAATAAACGCATCCTGCTCCTCATGTCGACAACCATCTATTTTCTTCTCTTAGCTCACGGGGGAAAGAAACGCCACATGAAAGCACTCTCAAAATAGTCCAACTCACAATCGGTTACGCGCAAGCACGAGTTAGAAAGAAATTTTTAGAGATAAAACTCTAATGCACGAAATGAGTATGAAAGAAGTGAGGAATATCCTTAAATATTGCAGCCTCCTAATTATAGATGTGGCGCACTTCACACCGATAACTAGGACTCTACAGACACGGTTTCATAGACTCCCTGGGACTCTTGAACTCTGTGCTCTGATACCAAGTTTGTCACGCCCTGAGCCTAGACCTCGGACGTGGCTGGCACTCGAGGACCATTACTGGCCCCAAGAGAACTCTTGGCCTGACTTACTTACTCAGCGAAAGACTTAACTCAACACAGATACATGTATGAAATAAACTGGAATGTTATAAAGGAAACATTCAACTGACCATTAAGGCAAACTTAAGTCTCAACATAAGATAATGACAATGAAAAGACTAAAGACCTAACATCAACTAACTTTGTCTATGAAGTCTCTAAACTCTGAGGGATGTCGGGACAAGACCCCCGATCATCCTAACAACTGGAATAAGCAAGCAATAAAACAAAACATAACCAAAGGGATCCTTCAAAAAGCAATGAGGCTCACCAACTGACTTTGAGTGCTCAACTGGATCAACGATGCGTTAGATGTTGATCTTGGTTACCTGTGTCTGCATCATAAAGAAGATGCAGGCCAAATGGCATCAGTACATTGAATGTACGAGTATGTGAGGGGATTTTAAAATAAGACATAGGCTTGAAAGGAACTGAATAACTTACCTGGGCTCAACTCAACTGATTTCAATATAAAGCAGTGTATATAAATGCAGAATAAAGAAAAGCATTAAAACATGGTTTTCAACTCTGTATATTTAGAAATACAATAATAACTTTGTATGTATGCAAAGATACAATATGAACTCTGTTTGTATATGAAAATACAAATATTTTTGGTGTATATAAAATACAAAATACTGTTGTGGGAGTTTCTCTAACTGACAACCATCACTTAAGAGCTATCGTGATAATACAACGTTTTGCCTCACGCTGACAGGGTCGTCCTATACCTTGCCATGAGTAGAACCTAAACTACTAAGTGGATCCACTAGTCTATGTTAAAAAGCACTAAAGGAATCATCTAAAAAGTATGACCCATTTTTACCCATGATGGCTACATGGTTTATGGCGGCTCAAAATTCTCTGAACTCTTGCCTATATCGGTGCTCAATACTACTCCCAAAATTTACTAGCTCTTTATGTTTTGAAAACATAACTTCTTTCTGTGGTTTGAGATAATTGCTCAAAACTTAGCTCAAAGGCTATCTTGGAAATCTCAGTTTCACTTCTTGCTTAATTGTGAAAGCATTTACACTTTTCTGAAAACTAGCTCATAGGCTCTTTGGAAATTAAAGTTTCCCTTCTTGCTTAGTTGTGAAAGCATTTACTTTTTTCTGAAAACTAGCTCAAAGGCTCTTTGGAAATCAAAGTTTCCTTACTTGTTTAAATGTGAAAACATTTTAAACTCTTTGGGAATATATAGTCCCATATACTTTTGAAGAAATGAACTTCAACGTTACTCTTTACTGAACTCAAAACTCAAGTCTTAAAACAAAGTTAAAAACATTTGTAAAAGACTTTTGGAAGACTCTATGAACTTCTCTTAGACTTGGATCTTAACTTCTCTTAACTTGACTCTTGACTTCTCTTGACTTGACTCTTAACTGATCCTTGAATTGAATTATAGATTCAAGGATTGAGATTTGTGATATGAAAGATCTCATGATGTTTAGGAGTGTTTTGAGATAGCTAAACATAAGAAAATATCAAGAATTCACTGTCTGAAAGTTGGTCCGCGACGCGGAGATGTATTTCAATATTTTGTCGCGAAATTAATTTTGAGGCAGAACGGTCCGTGACCGCTTCACGACGCGAGGGGAAAAATTTCAAAAATGAGGAATAGGTCCGCGACGTGGACCTGGTACCCAGATCTGCCTGACTTGTACCTTCTTCGTTTTCTAGACCCAATTCGCCTAATTTTGATTCTTTTTCTCCATATCTCTTTAGATTCCGGTACCCACAATATATACACAAGAATATAACTCAAATAAACTCTAATAATCAATCTTAAACTCTCAAGAACTCCTCAATCTCATCCCAAATTCAAGAACGAAAGCAATTCAAGAATATAACTCAAGAACATAAAATTCTCAATCTTTTTAGGACAAAATTACACTGAATAAAACATGTTTGGCGTGTGGGTAAATGAACCTAATGCTGTGTGAACTCACATACCTCGTAGGGATCACCCCTTGACGAAATCCACGAGCCTAGCTTCAAGAATTTGACGATTCCTTGCTCCTTCTCCTCTTTTCTCCTCTTCGTTTTTCTTCTCTCAAAACCCTAACTTGTTTCTCATAAATGTAAATTGAATCCAATCAGTTTAGACCCCAACTTAGTTACCAAAAACGAAATTAATTAATTGGGTGGTGAAAAGACCATAATGCCTTTCTAAAATCCGGATTGGACTTTCCTTATTTGGATAGCCCAACTTCCAATGGGCCTAACTCACTCATTCAAACTCGGAATCGTGCAAACTCGACGACGTTGGAAAGATTATTCCAAGATCTTTCCTACGATATCTGAAAACACACCTAACTCATTCTGAGCTAGTAGTTATGGTCATTTGAAGTTGACAAAAAATTCAAATTTAACTTAACCAATTTTCCAGATTTTTTATTTTTTCCAAAAATCACTCTTTCTAATTCTAGCTCTTTCTTGTTCTTTCAATTTGTGAGATGTTACAATAATAGTTATCACTCCAGCATTGATAGGGGCATTCAAGCTAAGCTTCTAGCAGCCCAGAGTAGGCAAAAAAAGTATACTAATCATAAGGTAAGAGACATGGTGTTTCAAACCGGTGAGAATGTTCTTCTTAAGGTATCACCCATGAAAGGGGTGATAATGTTTGGCAAGAAGGGCAAACTAAGTCCGCGATACATTGGTCCCTTTGAGGTTCTTGAATGTGTAGGGTCGGTGGCGTATAGATTGGTTCTACCTCCTAATATATCGGGTGTTCATCCGGTATTTCATATTTTCATGTTGAAGAGATACCATGGTGACGGGGATTACATCATTAAATGGGACTCAATTATGTTAGACAAGGACCTCCAATATGAGGAAGAACCGATTGCAATTCTTGATCGTGATGTGAGTAAGTTAAGGACAAGGAGATTAAGTCCGTGTAAGTTCAGTGGAAGCATCGTCCAGTTGAGGAAGCTACTGGAGAAACCGAGAGGGACATGCGAGATAAGTATACCCAATTGTTCGTCGATTCAGGTACTACTTCATTCTTTCCTTAGCTTATTTTTTCTAAGTTGTCACTCGGGGACGAGTGATGGGTAAATTGGTATCTATTGAAACGATTGGGTTCTATCGTTATAGAAAAGCCAACGGAGAAAAATTTTGGGGCGGAAAACTTTTTCGTAGTAACTTGAAATTTCCCAACCTAGTCTAGATTTGGACGAAATCGGAGTCATTAAGGTGTGGGGAAATCTGGTAACAATCAGGTGATTTAATTATAATTTTGATTACATGAGTAAATAGCTAATGCGTTAAGGAATTAGTATGACTTTACGGAATTGAATTCGGGTGAGTAGAACTCCCGAAAGCGATCTTAGCATGAACGATATTTTTTGAGTGTCGTTGGTTGAAGGTGTGTTGTGAAATGGGGGTTTTAAGAATTATTAAATAGCTCACTGTTTCGTGCAAGCCGCATTGGCGGTGGTTTTGGTCGCTCTGGCGAGGCCGCTGTAGCGGGGTGGGTGTCGCTGTGGCGGGCCAGACGCGACTTAAAGTCGTAAATAAACCCCAAAAATATTTTATTCAGCATTTTCGACTTTGAGAGCTAAGGAACGACCCCATACAACTTCTTGACCGTTTTTCACCATTCTTGAGGCTAAATGTAAGGTTTAACTCCCTTAATCCATTTTTTGATCCGTAGAATGTAATCTAATGGGTAAATATCGGTGGGGGAGGGTTTTGATCTAGAATCTATGGTGGAAAAAACCCTATTTTTGGATACTTGGGATCATGGGTATGATCTAGGGTTGTTAGAATTGTTAGTGATCCGGGTAATTAGTGATTGTTTATTGATTCCTGTATTATATTGATTGTTTGTAACCAAGAACAAGCGAAACGAATCTGGAAAGGGAAGGAACAAGTTTCTTAGGGTTTCAAGCTTGTTTCGAGGTAGGTGATGGTTGTGATTCTATGATTGTGTGATGTATGTTTGTTCTTTCTTCATTATGATACATTTATGTATGCGAATGTTGCATTATTAATCACACTTGTTGTAAAAGAGATAGATGAATAACTATATGTCATGAATTGCTTCTTGATTGTATGATTATTGAGAATGTACTTGTGATTGTGATTGTGGTGTGTTGATTGGATCGGATACCGCGTTCCGATATACTAATTGGGATCGGTTGCCACGTTCCGGCATAAACATTGGATCGGGTACACGTTCAGGTATGCTAACAGTTTGGATTTGGGTTCCATGAGAGGATCAATGACTTGTTGTAAATGTATATTGTTGAGGATGTGATAATCGATATTGTATATGTTCGGCATTATGCATGTTTATAATGTTGTATTGACTTGCTTATGTTACACTTAGTGGGATAGACGTGTGATCCTACCAGTACACTGTGGTTGTGTACTGATACTGCGCTTGCTCTTATTTTTGTTGAGTACAGGGCATCTTCAGGCGGCTATTGACAGACCTCGTCTAGAAGATCAGTGATCTTGTTCGAATTCAAGGGTGAGCCAATTCTTCCGAGCTGTCATGAGTTCTCTTTTCGTCTATGTCTACATTTCAGACTTAGATTTTTCTAGTTAGTTATAGTTCATTAGTTGGGGGTTGTATCCCTTCTTGTTTAGACTATGGTTCATTGTTAGATGTTTTGGTACATTGACTTTCAGGTTCTAGGTATTATTTCCGCATTTGTTTAGTTGTTAGATTTTATTGGAGTTTATGGGAACTCCCTATTTTTCTTTCCTTAGCATTTAACTTGCTTCCGTAATTTAAATGTCTTAGGTTTTGGTTTAGTTGCTTGGTTGGGTTGTAGTAGTGGTTCTCCCACCGAAGGTTTAGCGTGGGTGCCAATCACGACGGTCTGGGTCGTGGCATCCTGGAACTATAATTTGTTCATGAATTTCTAAAGTGTAGTTATGATGAAGAAAAAATGGAAGAGAAAGATTAAGAGATTGTTGTGTACCTTGAGGAGGAAGATGATTTAATTAGATATATTAATAATATTAAATTAAAATACTTAATAATGCATTGCTGCCGATTCAATAAAATCCTTTTATTTTCATGTGAAATGTTACAAATGGCCATTAACAATTTTCTGAGAGAAAGTAAATGTACAAGCTTGAATCTTATTGAATCTTTATTATTTAATAGGAAAACTAAGCTCATGCCCATAAAAGCAAACTAATTGTAAACATATACCCCTTATAATTATATCCCCTAATTAATTAAGAAAATATGTCTTTTCCTTATAGCTTTAGTTATTTAGCTCCTTTTTAGTTTTTTTTATTTTTATTTCTCTACTTCTCTTTTCTTTTTATGTTTCTTTGTTCATTTAATTTTTTAATTTTTTTTTGCACCATAATCTAATTTATACGCCATATTTACTTTCTAAACTTCCATTTTTTTCTCGTTCATTTCTTTATTTGTTTACTTTTTCTCGTTTCTTTTTTTATTCTTTTATGCATTTTTGTTCATTTATTTTTATATCAAATTATCTTATTCTTTATTTTCTTTTTACACCATAATCTAATTCATATTCAAATTTTATTTTCTATATTCCTTTTCTCTTTTATTCTTAGTTATTTTTTATTCGTTTATTTTCTCTATTTTTTCCTGTTTTTATTTTTCTCCTTTCCCCCCTTTTGTCTCCTTTAACGGTTCCTTTTATTTTTTATTGGAAAAATTACTTAAATACACAACACTTCTTTACCTAATCTCAATATTTTCCTATTCTTTTACTAAAATACAAAAATCCCTTATTTTCCCCCATTTCAACTTAACCGGATACTTTATTAGTTTAAGTATCCGCCCGTTATTAATAATAGGAAAAATTACTTAAATACACAACACTTCTTTACCTATTCTCAATATTTCCCTACTCTTTTACTAAAATACAAAAATCCCTTATTTTCCCCCAATTCAACTTAACCGGATACTTTATTAGTTTAAGTATCCGCCCGTTATTAATTAAAGTATCCGCGCTGCTATATTAAGTATCCACACTGCTATATTATGTATCCGAAAAACACTAAAAAAAGGGATTTTTGGTAATTAATGAAAGAGTAGGGAAAGGAAGTAATTTCTTTCTTATATTATGTCATTTGCCTAATTTTTACTTTTTTATTTCATTTTCTCTGTATTTTTAAATTTCTTTAATTAAATTTCCTTTTCTTTTTTGTTCTAATTATTTCTTTATTCTCTATAATTTTCTTCCTTTTTCATTAATTTTTTTTTTCTAAAATCATAATATTCTTATTTTTTCACCACAATTTAATTTCATATTTTTGGTCATTCTATATTTTATTTTTTATTTTTCTCATTTCATTTAATTTCTTTTTTTATATTAGTATTTTTTCAATTGGTTATGTCTCTAATGATACTATCACAGTATATCACTATACTTGTATGATATCATTGATGTATGCTTCAATAAATAGTGAGGTCTCCATGATACCATCACAATATATCTATATATTAACATGGTATCATTGGGATATGCTTCAGTCCGTAATGATACTACCATAGTATATCTATGTACTGTCATGGTATCATTAATATGTACTTCAATCCTTCAGTGACACCTCCATGATACCATCATATATTGGCATGGTATCATTAAGGATTGTTTCATACAATTAACACTCCTCATATCATGTATGATATCATCACAGTATGTGAATATACTGTTGTGGTAGCACTACAGTTTCCTTCCTTCATTCATTCACAATACTACTCATTCATTAATGATATCATAACAGTATATACATGTACTGTTATGGTATCATTAAGGTTTCCTACATTCACTCATGAACAACCAACTCAATCCTCAATGATACCACCATAAACAATATATTCATATATTTCTATGGTATCATTAAAGAACGAGTAGTTTTGTAAACAAATTAGTGAATTTAATAATATTATTTTTTATTTTTATTAATCTAAAAGTAGTTAGTTAATATTTTTATCTTTGTGTTTTGTTTTTGTTAAAAAATAAAAACAAGATAAATTATTTTAAAAAGGGAAATAAATAAATAATAAAAATGTTATCAAATGATATATGTAATAAATAATAGGCAAAAACCCATCAGTAGCCCTCTAAAGTTGGCAGCAATTTCCACTTAGACACTTTAACTAGGCTTTGTTCATTTTAGGCACCTCATGTCCGATCACATTGTGTCATTTTGACACTTTTTTCACTAGCACATGTTGACTTCAAGTGCGTGTTAACCAAGTGCGTCCACGTGGATTAGATGCCCAATTATATAATGTCAACTCATTAAAAGTCTTATCATATTAAAGAGAAAAAATAAGAAATAAAATACATGACAAAGTAACTAATGAATAAATGACATGTGGTCGGTCTTTTTATCCCAAAAAATTAAATAAAATATTTGACAAATTTAAAGAAAAATGCAACCCCCCACAACTTCCCTAGTCATCTTCCCCATTCATCTTCTCCATTGTATTACTTCATTTTTATTATTTTTGAGCTTTATTTTTTATGTCATAAACCCACACCCACACAATCTACTCTATCATATTCCTTCATTTTCATTATCTTTTCCGTCACACCCCTAACCACACAGCCATCATCCCTGTTTTATTCCTCTTTTTCATGATTTTTTTCTGCCATATTCCCCATTCATTGCTCCATCCCTCCCATTTCTTCATTTGATTTAGGACTAAAAGGTGCAAATGTATAACAACAATGGTTCATATTTAATTGCGTCTCTTTTTCTTTAATTTTGTGATATTTGTAGTTTAATTAGGGCTAAAGGTTAGTGAGATTAACATTTACATAGTAAAATTGAGATTGTTTGGCTCCTATTTTAGGATTATTGTGGGTGAACTTTACATGATTTTGGTGTGTTGTTGATATGAGTTCGATTTCTTGTTTCTTTTTGGGTCTATCTGAGTTTGTAGTGTGAAATTTAAATTGAAATTATTATAACAAAAGATTTAACCTCCATGCGTCATTAGCGAGTGTATAACACTCACTTTGTCATGTCAGCTGAAACTGTCAAAATGACACAACGGAGCCTGACATGAGGTGTCTAAAATGAACAAAGTTTAGTTAAAGTGTCTAAGTGAAAATTGCTGCCAACTTTAGAGGCTCACCGATGGGTTAGACTTAAATAATAATATGAAACAAAAAATAAAAGTAATAAATTAAAAAAAAAGTAAAACAAATTTGGAGACAAAATGTTAAAAATAAATTAGACTAATTATTTCTTAGTCTATAAATAATTAGTTAATATTTTTATTTTTTGAATATTACTTTAGTTCAATTACAAATGATATCTCTTTTAGTGATTGCTTTGTTTTTTGAGTAATGGTTTGATTTGTTCTTTTCTTTCTGTGTTCTATCGGGTTTTTTGATCGGATCAAATTATGATGGTTTCATATTGCAGATGAAGTGTTCGATGAAAGTGCTGACTAAGCTTTTGCTTCGTTGATCAAAGAAACCAAATGCGTGTTTCTTCGTTGTCCTCGATTTATTTTTCATGCTTTTATTTGAATTCTCTTCACCTGTTTGATGCTGAATCTGACTCGAATTTGGTTATTCCCCATTGTGTGCTCCGACGTGTTGTCGCCATAGTTAGATTTACTATGTGAAAATCACATTTTGGTTGTTGTTGTTTGTTAAAGAATGACAAAAGTCCCACATCGGTGGTTAATGAGATGGGTGGACTCCTTATAAGGCTTGGGCAATCCTCCTCCCTTTGAGCTAGCTTTTGGGGTGTGAGTTACGCCCAAGACCTAATTTAGGTGTGAGTTAGGCCTAAGACTTAATTTAACATGGTATCATAGCAGGGCCCGTCTCACCCGATGTTGGGGCCCCCAAAATCAAAATTGCCCACGCACCAGATGCTAAGCACTGGGCGTGAGGTGGGGTGTTAAAGAATGACAAAAGTCCCACATCGGTGGTTAATGAGATGGGTGGACTCCTTATAAGGCTTGGGCAATCCTCCTCCCTTTGAGCTAGCTTTTGGGGTGTGAGTTAGGCCTAAGACCTAATTTAACATGGTATCAGAGCCAGGTTCCGTCTCACCCGATGTTGGGACCCCCAAAATCAAAATTGCCCACGCACCAGATGCTAAGCACTGGGCGTGAGGTGGGGTGTTAAAGAATGACAAAAGTCCCACATCGGTGGTTAATGAGATGGGTGGACTCCTTATAAGGCTTGGGCAATCCTCCTCCCTTTGAGCTAGCTTTTGGGGTGTGAGTTAGGCCTAAGACCTAATTTAACATTGTTATTATTGTTGTTTCAGTATAGTATATAATTTGTTTTATGTTCTGAATAACGAGCAAAACTTGCACTTTTCCAAAAAATACAAATCTTGAGTTGCTGCAGTGGACATTTTGGATACAATTTCAAAATGAGGTCATAAACTCCACATTTTGAATCAATTGATCTGTTGTATTACCTGCTGAAATATGAATTTTACGTATTAATTTGTTATTGTTTACATAGTATGCATATTTTGTGAAATTTTAATTTATAATCTTCTTTATGTAACCGTTGAAATCAATTCCAGTTTCTGCCTCAATCTTGACTGTTTTTGCACAATTGCAAGGGGATCGGTCCTGCTCGCCCATCCTCCTTGTCACACTGCTTTTCCCCTTTCAAAATTTGTGTGAAAATAAGCAGTTGTTTCAAGCGTCTGAGTTGAAATTTTGTGGGATGTAATAAAAGGTTTAATGTGAAATTTTCAATGTCTACCTTTTATGGATGTAATTAAAGGTAGACATTGAAATTTTGTGGGATTCTACATCAATTTGAGTTGGGATTTTACAAAGTGGGTTCAATTCTAATTAGGATTCATGGAGGCTATTTAATTCTAAACCCTAATTAATGTCTATATATAAGATATATTATATTTTCTTAAAAGTATGTTGAAAATTCTACTACAAATTCATGGAATATTCATAAAGAGATCATATTCCGCAAATTCATGAAATATTCATAAACATATCAAATTTTATTTGGATATAAATTATTTAACCAAATACAAATGTGCAGTTAGTATTTGGATATAAATTATTTAAATACAGTACTGTATAACTTTTTTTATTTTGCCTTTCTTCCTTTAAATGTCATTTTACTATAAGATTTTTGAGTTTTAAAAATTTATTAAAATATAACAATCATTAAAGAATTTCTTAAGTTAAGAGAATTTCAAGGAAGTTGGTATTTTTAAAATTTATCTAAATATAAAGACAATCGTCTGGGAATTGTTATAAAATTTTCCTCTACTTTAATAATTATAATAACTTTAAGGTTTTAATTCTCATTAATAAAATTGTTACATAACTTCGAGTGTAGACCAACATATGTTTTTTGAGTTTTGATTCCCATTAATAAAATTAAGAGAAAAGACATAAAGTCACCACTGAAATTGTCCTGGATTTTCAAAAAGACACATTAACTTTGCAACCATTCTACTACCCCACTAAACAATTTTGAACATATTATTAAATTATTTTTCGATCAGCCCCAGATTTTAAGAAGCAAGTGTATTCACACACCAATCATTACATGACATGTTTTAATTTAATTAAAAAAGTATTTTTTTTTCGTTTTAAGTTTTTTCTTTATCTTTTCTTTTCTTTATTTCTCTCTCTCTTACTTTTTGACATATTTTAATTTTGTTTTCATCTTAAATCCCCCCCCCCTCCCCCACTTTCAAGTGATCTATCCCTCCATTTTCTTTGTTTTTCTTCACCTCTCACCCTCACACCATCCCCCACGTCAAGTTGAACCCTTCTCTCATTGTTTTTATTTTCTTTTTCTTCTTCTTCTCTAGTAAAATTCTTTATTTCAGTGATTTTTTTTATAAAAATGAATTCATACTATTTTCTAGACTTTATTGAATTATTGATAACAAAATCAATTATTTCTCTAAGAAAATTTAAAATTTTGAGGGTATCATCAATTACTCCTTTTCATATAACTTCAAAATTAGAAATGATAATTTCAAAAGAATTAAAGAATTCCCCAAAAATTGAAAGAACTTAATTGAAATCGGATAAAAAAAAACTATATGATACTTCCTAATCAAGTTCAAATCTAATGGGTTTATCAAATAGTTCAAAATGTAAGAAAATATTTAGATAAAATTTTGAAATTAAAGAGAGTAAAACTAATAGTAGTAAAAAAAAAGGAAGGTAAAGTTGTAGTAAAAATGATGACATTGAAAGTGAGAAGCCTCAATGGAGATGACACTGATTTTTTGAAGAAGAAAGAAAGAGAAAAATAAAAAAGAAAAAAAGTTAAAATAATAAGAAAAATAAGAAAATATATGTTATAATAAAATATTTGTAAAAATAAAATTATCTGACTTATTTTAGTTCACTCTCTTTGAGAGAGTGCACACACTCTCTATGTCAGGTGGACAAAAAATGACGTAATAATATCAGTTCAAAATTGTTTAGTGGGGTAATAAAACGCCCGTATAGTTAAGGTGTTTTTTTGAAAATTCGGAACAAGTTGATGTGTCACTTTATGTCTTTTCTCTAAAATTAAAGAATCAAAAGAACTGATAGGTGTGCTTGTTGAATCAAGATCAAGGATATAAAATTTACCTAAAATATAAAGAGAATACAGTGAAGGAATTTGTTATTTTAAAGATCATTTGTTTTGCCAAAAAGGAAAACTTAATTCTTTTCCTTTTTGGTTTCATAATTTTTGTTGGAGAAGGTATAAGGATTTAAGTGATAGTGTAAAATTACTATCACAATTTTCAGATTACGAGATATCAAGTTTGCTACGAAGAATTACCTATTGTTTAGATTAACAATGTTCTATTGTATTAGTTTGATTATTAGATATCTCTTTTTATAAGTAACGAAATAGATATCTCTTCAACTTTAAGTCATATTGTGCATACATCCCATTAAACTATAACACAAAGAGGTTGTTATTTAAAGAGTAGAAGAATCATATTGTAAAATCAACATATATAATCGATTAAAATAGTCTATTGAAAAAGCATATATTCACGTTCGTAGTTGCAAAAGAGATTGGCTTGGTACGTTTTAGAGCACACACATGTTAGTTCATAATCTTATACCTAAAATAACGGAACACAAATTAGATAGTTCAGTGATGAAAATTCCATGATGATTTTCAAACATGCTATTTGAATGTGGTCACTAACCACATTTTTAATTGGTGATATTTTCTTTATGTATTCTATGTTGGATATTTTATTAAATAGAGGTCTTAAATTGAACAAACACATTTATTCATGAAAGAATATTACTGTTTTGAAAAGTGATTTGTTTATGAAAGAACATGATCTTTATGAAAAATCATCTTATTCATGAAAGAAAATGACTCTTATGAAAAGTCATCTCTTAAGTTTTATAAAAATAAAAACTCTCTGGAAGTAGCCTGAAAAAAATTTGCATGTATAAACAAAGGACTTTGTTGTATTATTGAAGAGAATTGTTTGTATTTACCCCAATATGTATATGGACAATATCTCTTTAAAGAAAGTGATTACACACCTCAAAACCATCTTCTTCTTCAATTATATTTCCAAATATTTTTTCTAACATCCTCTATACTTTTCTTGGTTGCTTAGAGATTAGCTATAGTTTTCCATTTTTGGGGATTAGAGCATATTTACTTGACGTTGATGAGTCATAATATTGTGAGCTTGATAATTTCTTGATTGTCTACAGAAGCCATGTGTGTTTAAGGAGGCCAGGTGAGTGCTAGAATCATTACAACGGAGAGAGGAATTTTTTAAGGGAGTTTATACAGCAATCTATGTGTTAATCTCAGTTGTCGAGAAGTTTGGAACTTGAGAAAGAGGAGAGCCAGATCAAATCTGGGGTTGCTTTCTCTTTTATCGCTACTGGTAATAAATGTTTTAAATATTTCTCTTCTATAAAAATATGTCTGCTTCAACTAATGCCACATTAGTGTGTAACTAAGTTGATATGCATGTGGGATATGAACTATATATATTATGAATGGAAGCGGATGTAGTATTTAAGATCCAATATGTAAGATTCTTAGGGTTGAACCTCTAATCGATCAACTGGAACTCCATGATCTACTGACTTTATTTTTCTCCCTCAATTTTCTACTATGGTCTGGCCGTCTAAATCATGTCTTGAGATGCAAGCTTGAATTTGCATGTTACGCAACACCTGAGAAATCAGTTGATATGTCCAGTTGAAAGTTATTAATAGTGCAGTATATCTGTTAAAAATATGTTTTCTCTCCATTCTAATAGTTGACCTGTCAATATTTCAAACAGGTTTTGTGTATATTATATTCTTTCTCCTAACAAATATTGTTATCACCATCATCATGCTTCTTTAGTAGGCTATATATACAAATGACAGAATAATGTAAAGTCCAGATTTTTTTAGCTTTGTTTAGATTGATTCTTTTTTCAGATCTAACAACGAAACTTTTGAAAAGAAATTTTACAACTTAGCAAGTCATTTAAATCCACCATCTTTAATTTGTTCAAAAGTATCAATTATAGTAATTGTTTGATAGTAAATTGAACGGTCTTCTACACATAGTTAATGCTAAAGTCAAATTGAGAGTGATAGTATTTTTAGTAGTTACTACTAATAGTTGGAAAAACTTCTCATTCTTGGTAACAAATTTTAGTAGAATTTATCCCTTTATGAGCCTATCAATGTGTCAGCTAAGAGATATAGCTTTTTTTTTAAAATAAATTGATCAGGTAAACATTTTATGGTTATATTGAGAATGGTATTGGTAGGTTACGGTTTTAGTTGATAAGAGGCAATGCTTTTTTAGTGTATCTTTCTTTGTATTGTAATTGAATTCGGTAAAAGTTGATTTTTCTTTTAGTAGGTTTGAGTTGGAGTGAGGACTTTGTTACGACATTGGGTAAGGAGTAAAAAAATCAAGCTGTATTCATTTCATTGTCTCAATCTTTTTTTGTGGAAAGAGGTTGTAAAAACTCTGTCAATATTTGATTTTTTTCCCCTATCTTTTGAATTGATAAATTTGAGCCTTGAAATATAATGCAACTTAGACTTTCTTATTTTTTATAATTTTGACTGTTTTTATGTTGTCCAATCGCATAAAATGTTTTCCTTATTTTGAATTTTTTAGTTATTGAAAACGCAAGATTAGTAGGTTCTTAGATGAATGGTAGTCACTCAGTATCGAGATCATAGTGAATCATTAGGTACTATGGAGAATAAACTAGAGAAAATGTGTGCTACTTATTTAAGGTTTTTGCTACCTCAGTGATCGATTTACAGGTAAGTTAATATGCTTATTTTTGTTAGATTATTTGAATTAACTCTTGACTTTAACCAAATGAGATGAGTTGATTTTAATAGATATTTGCATCTAATTAGATTTGATATTTTATTTTATTGTGACAATTCATAATTATGAAAGGCTACTATTTCAAATGCTCTGGATAATATTGTTATAATTAACTATAAAAAAAATACTCAATTTATGGGGGTTATTTTGTCAATTTGAGGCAGTTTTTGACCCTCACAGTAAGAATTGCAGCGGTTTTTAAAAACGCTACAATTATCTTTGCCACGAGCATATTTATGGCGGTTTTAAGAAACCTCCATGACGACCGCCACAAAATCACTTTTAAATTTGTGAAGATTTTTTTTAAATCAATTTGTGACAGTTTATAACCTCCACCATATTCTTTTAATATTTTTTTAAAAAATGTTTGCATGGATTTAAAATTGCCACGAAATGATATGAATATTCACAAAATCTAATTTGTGGAGGTTTCTGACCGCCACAAATTGTTATATTTCTATATAAAAAATATTTTACATCAAGCCTTTGTAATAATACATATAAATACTTTCTAAATATTTAATGTAAATCATATTACATTTTACAAATCAGTAATAAAAACTCATGTATAGCAACTTGAGTGTTACAACTTAAAATCTAAAATAGTTCCATATCAAATAAATATTAAAAAGAAGTACTATGCAGTTATTTGGTAACTTGAATTAGTGCCATTACTTTTTTTTTCAAGGTGAAGTAAACTCGATCTTCATCATCACTAGATTGAAAGCTTGAACCCATAAATAATTTATACGTAATTAGATAAACAAATATTGATATATATATATCCTTGTACACCTTGATACAAGAAGAAAAATAAAAATTTAATTCATTTAAAACATAAATTCATATGAACCATTGACTTTAATAAGCTATTAGTGAGGTCGTACTCATCAAATTTAAAGAGAATGTAAATATTTTTAAGCTCTCACCCAAAAAGAAGTAAAATGATGTGATTTATTTCTATCATACCTTGCTACCCATTTAAGTGTGTTGTATGAAACAGTTATATTTTCTCCTCCCTTAAGGCATTCTTAGATGAGATAAAACTAATTTGATAGTTGTCAATAAGAATCAAACAGATTCAAGATTTAATAAAACGCTAGTTGTCGTTCATATTTACTTAAAACTAAAATTGAGGCTTATCTTCAATCAATTGAAGGTCATGTATAATTGTCTTTATGGTGCGTTGAAAACCCAAGAAAAATATCCTGAAATATATATCTCAAATTTTAGTGTGAATTTTGAAATTCAAATGACAGAGAATTACCTTTATATTCACAAAAATATTATGATCAAATCCGCATGTTGTACACACTTATTGCTCTGAGAATCACTTCATAAAACCTACAAAGAAGAAGTCAATTAAAAAAAATTACACATGCACACACAAAATTCTGATTGAACAAAATAACAAAATAAGTAAAAAAAAAAAAGAAAAAAAAAAGGGAGAGAGCATTTTAAGAGTTACCGAATTGTGGAAGTGGGGAAGTGGGACAGAGATTTGGGAGTTTATTTTGTAGTGGGAAGGGGGAATTTGTATTTGTTTTGGTTTCAAATTTTTTTGGGAGGGAATTTTAGTTCTCAGAAATTTTTAATTTTGTGGGAAAAAAAAGGTAAGCCTTTTAGGATTTTGTTTAGACTAATTAGGTTAAAAGTTTCCTTATAACTACAACAACAATAACAATAATCTATCTATATATAAAAGGAGAAGAAAAAATGCCACGTGTCAGCACCACAAAAAAACTATAATTATTATTAATTAAAAAACTGATGGTAAAAAAACAATAATTACCATTAAAAAAATTTAAAAACTTATTTTTAAAAAATATTTAAAACGGTCAATTAGTAGTTAGTTGTAGAAATGGGGTAGTTTTTTTTCCATTCACTTTTAAAATTTATCTATATATATCTAAAAAACAAAACATTTTAAAAAAACATAAATAAAAAACAGTTTTTAAAAATTGTTTACGTTAAAAACTGATGGTTTGATTTTTTTTTTAAAAAATAAAATAATAATAATTTGAATGTAGTTGTTCCTAATTAAAGGCTAACTGCCTTTTTTTTAAAAAAAAACAGTGGGATAATTTAAATATTAAAGGCTAACTGCCTTTTTATAAAATAAAAAAAACAGTGGGATAATTTTAAAATTTTTGTAAATGTTAAGTATTATTTTTTACATCTATCTATATATCAGTACCACAATTATTCTTGAATTTTAGTTTTAAAACTGATATTTTTATTTAATTTAAATAATAAATTCAGTTTTAAAAACAAAGAACAATATAAAACATTTTTAAAAAAACATTCTTGAAACTTAACATTTAAATTCAATTTTAAAAACAAATAACAATATAAAACAACTTTTTTTTAAAATCTGTTTTGTAACTTAATGTGAAATCCAACTTTAAAAATAAATAACAATATAAAACATTTTTTCAATATTACAACAATGAAGATGAAAGTGGACAACAAAAGGAATATTAAGATGACGAAGGAGATTAAGAAGAAGAAAAAGAATATCAAGAAGAAACATAAAATGACTGAAATGATAAAAGAAATACAACAAAGTAGATCATCATTTTGCATTTTGGAACATTGCAAGATTATACTGGCAACGGTAAAGGAATAAACATAGTTTCATTTCATCACCATAATGTGATGATTCGTATTTGTCAGACCATCACACTTCGTTCTTTTTTTAAATAGGCGAAATGGTCTGGTAGTTAAATAGGACAGTCTTTTCTTTAGTTTTTCTAGGAAAAAAATGCATTTCAATAAAGGAAATTCAAAGCAATAATAATCCTTACCATTCATGGAAAGGTAATTTTTTTTTTGCATATTTCCTCTCTTTTTGCCTTAAACTCAATAAAACACAATTTATCGAACCCCTCTGACCATTGACCATGCTTACGTGTCTTTAAGATGGCTGAGTTGGCAAAAGTGTGTGACTTCACGCTCCTTAAGGCGAGTGAGTACTATATTTCAGTTTTAAAAATATTAATAAAAGAATAAAATAATACAAAAATTAAAAAATTAATTAAAGAGTCTCCATCTTCTTCACCACACTCCACCTTCATTTGCAGCCATCTACATGCCTCAACTCTTTTTTCTTTTCTTTTCATACTATTGTCATCATCTTTAAGAGATCTTGGCATTGAAACCTCCTTGAGTCCATTGAATCACCGCTAGTGGGAGAGGTCGATGTTGGTGGTGCTCGTCGGAGAAAACTAGTTCGCAGTAGAGTGAAAGAGACAGTGCTAGTCAGTGGAGAATGAGGCGGGTGAGGGTTGGAGGATTTAGTTACGACAGCGAAGAGATTTTCGACTAGATCTGCAGCGGCGGCGGCGACGATTTAGGTTAGTAGTTATGTGATGGTTGAAGGAGTAGGAAAGGAAAATAGTAGATTTTGTATGTTTTAAGATGGGAATGGGGACTCACCCTCCGAGGAAGAAACGCACCAGCAGCTTGATCTCCTCCATAGAAGCACCACCATTGTCAAAGTTCAAAAGAAGTTGAAGAGCTTATTGCCTAATCTATTTTGGAAATATGCTGGGTTTCTTTTTTAGCTTAAGGAATAAATTAAAATTTTATTGTTTTACTTTTTATTAAATAAAACACAATTGATTTTTTTTTAAAAATAAAATAATAAATGATGTGTAATTTTAAATCTGACGTGGATGATGATGTGTCATTTTTGTTGAGAGTTTGAAGTACACGCAGAGCCAAGGGGGTTTAAAATGCTAAGTTACATTGAATTTAAGGGTTCAATTGACAAATAGTTAAGTAGAAGGGTCCAGAATACAAATGCATACAAGTACAAGGGTCCATCAGACCATTTCTCCTTTTAAATATCCAGGTAAATATATCAATGTTATGTTGAAAATTCATAAAGTAAAACATAAATATAAGTGATAATTTGTAGATCTTATAATATAAAATTTGCATAAACTTTCTTTTCTTTATAATACGTAAAGAGATAAGATTTATTACCCACAAAAGTTTTATGTGGGTAATATAGGTTTTCTTATGTGGCTTTTTTTTTTTACGTTGTTTGTTAGTTTGTATTAAATGCGTAAGAATTGTTTCTGAGTTTTAAAAATTACATTAAGTTATGGAGAAATATTCTATTTTGGCAAATTTTAAAAGATCTAAAGAAAGAGGAATATTTACGAAAAATATACATATTTTTTAAAACAAATTAAAAAATAAATATATTTCTTTTTAATTTTTAAAACATTCAAAAAATTGATTCGTTATTTTAAATAATAATCAAGAAATAAACAATTCCACATTTTAAATTAAAATAAAAGCTAAGTAAAAATTTTCACTAGCTATCCATGAATTATGAATCTCATTAACGTGAAAATTGGGCGTTTTAAATTTTCATAAAATAC
>NW_006239267.1:403034-403523 GCF_000226075.1 Solanum tuberosum | reverse complement strand
ATAACAAATTAAATATATTATTAAGTGCATAATATATTTTATTAATTATTTTTAATTATAAAATTATTACATTTTAAATCATCCATGCAACGCGCGGGCACGTATACTAGATATATAATGTATCAACATACCATCTAATCTTATGATATCAAATATTTCTTATTGAATGTTAAAATTAATAAATTACTAACATAATTTTTTATTCAAATGATATGAAAAGAATAAAGTACACACAAGTAAAAATATTTGAAGTATTTGATATTTAATCAAAGATAAGATGATCATAAAATTAATAGTATCCTTAGAAAAAATTTAACCTGATATATTATAAAACTAAAAGCGTAGTTGATATAGTTATAAATATAATATTTTAATACGATAGAATAAATTGTGTACTAATAATATTAATTCAATGTGCTCAAATAAATAAGTTAATGATTTGTCTTATTATTATTTTTATTATTATTATTATTATTATAATAATAATAA
>NW_006239267.1:368476-402528 GCF_000226075.1 Solanum tuberosum | reverse complement strand
TTTATTTTTTATCAGATATAATTGTAAATGTATTGTTATATTGCACAAGTATAATTACATATTTAGGCTAAATTTTCAAAATAAATTTTGTTGTCAAAATTTAATATAAAGTAGCAATATATAAAAATAAAACACTAAAAAGAAGTTGAATAGACAAAGTAGAAAAGGAATATTTTGATAGTACGTTAATGATATATATAAAATATAGAAAGAGAACGATGTATATCTGTGTCATTGTGTATACGTATATTGTGTTAGTTAAATTTTATTACTATTTGTCATAAATCATAAAATATGAATATTTAATAATATATCAAAAAAAAATATATATAAAAGGGATATATTTTCAAAATATTACAAATTTATGGGAATTAATAATCGCCACGAATTATGAAATTGTGGTGATTTCTAAACCTCCTCAGTATAATTGTCACAAAAAGATTTATTTAGTAGGGGTTAAAACAAAAGTCACAAAATAAAGTAATAGAAGAGGTTTTTAAAACTTCCACAAATAAACTCCTACAAATTGAGCATTTTTTTTGTAATATTGATGAGATGGTGTCATTTTGATTATGCGAATTTTTCCCTTTTTGTTGTGTGAATCCCAATGTCCATATGGTTATGAAAACTAAACAAATGAGCATGTTTTTGTTAGTACTGGACCATGTTTCACAGTTAATACTCTGAAATTTGGTAAAACAACTGTTGAAAAAAAATTTCTATTCTTAAGTTGTTTTTTCATTCCAAATTTTAAAGAAAGAGAGAATGAATCAAAACATGAATTGTCAATTCTGTGATTTTTGATAAGACTGATAATTCAAATATTTAAGAACTCTTTAATAAATGTATCTTCTCTTATAATTTAAGAGATTCTTATTTGCACTAGACTTTCTTCTATAGTTTTATTTTACCTTGCACGTAACAAAGTTATTATAATCAGAAATCTTGGGAGCATATATCATATGTTTGAGAAAGTGAATAGGGTAAGAATATAACAAGTCAAATGAATATCAATTACTTTATTATATTTTCTTCATGAGATGAATAACTCTTAAGTTCAAATTCATAATCCAGAGCTGATGAACCCGAAGGTAGAGTTAAACGTTTTAACGTCAAATTTTTAACAAGTGAAAGTTAGTACAGAACAAAAGATGGCGGAAAAAGTCAGTCTTCTACAATTATATTTTCTCCTCACTAGATGAGGCCTTTGAAATAATTATTATCTTTTGTTTATCCTATTTAGTATTAGGAAGCAAGACTATATTATGAGGAGATCACACAATTATGAAATGTGATAACTTGAAACATTTAAAACTACAATGCTGTGAAATAGTGTATATAACAAGTCAAATGAATATCGAAAGCGTGATGGCTAGCTATTTTTATTTTTTCCAAAAGTGAAAGTTAAAATTTATCTCATTCCTTTAATATTCAATATATATATATATATATATATATATATCACCCCGATTCCTCCCTTGACCTCATCTTATGCTCCGATTTGATCATAAATTTTGAAGTTGATTTTAAAATTTAAAATTAAATTTTAATTGTCGTGATTTTTGGAAAGTTGTATTTGGACATACATTATAGTTAGGGGAAAAAAAATTATGAATGGAAGTCTCAAAAACCCAAAAACTAACTCTTTTGGGGGATTTAAAATATTTGAAGATTGAATTTCAGGGCCTAATAGATACATTTAAGGATAAATATTTAAGAGTGATCCAAAATCTAAGTCAAATGGATATTTAAAGAAAAAATTTAAATGGTACATCCAAAATCTAAGTCAAACATATATTTAAAGAAAAAATGTAAATATCTTATTCAAAATCAAACTCTTTTTTTTTCACTATACTTTTGTTTTTTCTTCAAAATCAAAGTCAAACAGATATTTAAAGAAATTTTTTTTAATGTTTGATTTAAAATATATGATTAAATGGTAACTAAATCTGCCAAAATTGGGAACCTAATTATAGACAACACATATTCCAAAAAAGACCAACCAATCCATGTGTAAAAAGTTATATTTCCTACCCTATATATATTCCAAGAAAAACCTATATACTTATATTATTACATTTGTTTTTGCTTCAAAGTCCAAAATAATGGCTACTACTAGTACTCTTGAAGAATCTTTCAAAGAAAACCCTCAGAGCCTTCAACACATTCTTCCTATAGATTTTCATTCAATCCAAGAAGTTCCAAACTCTCATTTATGGCATAATATCAATAATTCCCCAATTAGTCATGATGAAAAAAACCCTAATGTCCCAATAATTGATCTTTTAGCCCCTAATGTTGTGGAACTTATAGGTCATGCATGCAAAACATGGGGGATATTTCAAGTTGTTAATCATGGAGTTTCTTTAGAACTTTTTGATGAAGTTGAATTTCAGGCAAGACGACTTTTTGCCTTGCAAGTAGAACAGAAGGTGAAGGTCATGAGATCGACTACTGGCGCCACCGGATATGGCACAGCTCGAATTATGCCATTTTTCTCAAAGTTCATGTGGCATGAAGGGTTCACCATTATGGATTCACCACTTGATCATGCTAAGGAACTTTGGCCACATGACTATCAAATTTTTTGGTAAGTACATGGATTGATTTTATGTGAATGTATATAAAAATGAGTTTAAGTTATACACATTAACGATATAAAAAAAATATTTATATAATCAAGTTATTTAGTAAATAATTCTACGCAACAATTATATTTTTCTCATATTAAACATAAATTTAATTACATAGATGATTTGAGCTAATATTAACGATAAATAATTTGAGATGCTGAAAGTTATAGTATGATTCTTATTATTTGTTCATTTGTTTTGCTCTTTGTAGTGATGTGATGGAAAATTATCAAAAGAAGATTAAAGCTCTATCCTTCCAACTCTGGCTGCTTATCCTGAATTACTTACAACCATCTCAAGAACATTCAATTAAGTCATTTGAATCTAGAAGAGCTTTACAATTGAATTCATATCCTTGTTGCCCTAACCCTAACCATGCACTAGGGTTAGCTCCTCACACAGATTCATTATTCCTAACAATACTCCATCAAACAAATAACACAAAGGGTCTTCAAATCTTGAAAAAAGACCAAGGATGGACTTCAATTGCTCCAGTTTCCAACGATGCCCTCATTGTTAACGTAGGTGATCTTCTTCATATACTCTCGAATGGGGAATTTCCATCGGTTTATCATCGAGTTCTCGTGGATCAAACTAAGCATAGAGTCTCTTTGGCTTATTTTTTTGGACCTCAAGTTGATTCTATGATTGTTCCATTAGTTTCTTCTAAGGATAATGTTGGTGTTGTACCAAAATATAGAAATGTGAAGGTGAAAGAGTATCTTGATCTCAAGGCTAAACATCTTGAGAAGGTGTTCTCTATGATTAGATTTTAATTATGTCATAGTATTTTAGTACGTAGTTCAGTTGATTGACTACGTAAACTTTAATTTTGTCGATGAGGGTTTTGATTCCCCATCTTGTAGTCTGCTCACCATTTCCCCTTCCCATAACCCCAATTTAATAAAATAAAATATGATGTTTTTTCTAGTATCCACTATTTTGAGTAATGTGATCTTTGGCGTAATTCATATATACCATGAAAGTTGTTGGTAGTTTCTAACCAGTTAATTTGTTGAATTTTATAGTTTATATACACTGTTAAAGTGTGCAATCATCTCAGTTAAAATTTGAAGTTCGAAAGAATAATGTTTTTATTTAGTCAATTGTATTTTCAATATGTTCCTCACATACGAATTTATCTTTTTTATGAGTTAAATACACGATCTTTTTTGTAATACTATTAAAGCATGGCAATGAAACTTGAATCCAAGCTTCTTATTTACACTTTCACTATAATAACGTACATGATCATCTCATCTAAAAAAAAAAAAGCTATTACAAAATTGAATAGTAACATTTTCATATATGCTATACCAACTAATTTGAGATTATAATTTATAGTTTAGCCTTGTGAATAACATTACATTAAATCTCATATTTTCCTAATATTTGTTCTTTTTTTTAGAAATATTTATGTCGATAAAAATATAAAGAACCTACCTTTCTTATAAGAAAAATTGGGTCCAAATGAAGGGAATTATGTTCCTATTTTGGAGATTGCTTTAGTTTTTTTCCCCTTTAGAAAAGTATCTTTCAGAGGCATAATTTAGTTCTACAAAACTTATGCCCATAGAACCCACAAAGTTTAGTTCAAAGCTCACAAAATTATGCCTTAAGGGGCATAACTTATTCCTACAGAAAATTTACTGGACAAAGTAAAAGTTCTCTAAATTTATGTCTTACGAAATTAGGTCGTAACTAAAAATATTTTATCTCGTAGTATTTCATAAAATGAGAAGCAAAAATAAAAATTAAAGATCACTAATTAGAAAAAGTTTCTTCTCATCATATTAAAGGAGCGCAACTCTGTATGAGACTCGTACTGCAGAGCAAGGGGAATAAAGCATAAGGTCGCGCGTTAGCACTCCTACAAGAAAAGGGATGCACTAAGGGGCAACGGCTTTTGCGCGCCCTTGCTTCTTGTCGCTTATTTTAAACTCAAGGAAAGTCTTGGTCGATATGAGAGAAACTTAACTCTTTCCTCTTTTGGTTTCATAATTTTTGTTGCAGAAGAATAAGGATTTAAATAATATGGACTATAACAATAACAACAAGTATAACATACCCAGTAAAATCCCACAAGTGGAGTCTAGAGAGGATAGAGTGTACGCAGAATTTACTACTACCTCGTGGAGGCAAAGATATCAAGTTTGCTACGAAGAATTACCTATTGTTTCATATCAACTTAATAAGGTTAGTGAGATGGAATCGTTTGGTGTGCATATGAATCTTATTATGAAGAGCAGCCACATTCAATCAAGGATAGTTACAGTGACAACTGAATAAATCTAAATTAAGCTGTTGGAAGATCCTTACAGTAAGTATTTTGTTTTTGTATCAGCAATAATCCACCATATATTGTCATGGACAGCAGAAAACTCAGAAAATCCCTGACAATGGTTAATTCATCTAGTTAAGTATGCCCACGTTCAGAAGATAAAGGTAGCGACGATATGATGCTCGATTAGATGTGTGGATATAGTAGGAGAAATAGGATAAGGAAAGAAGTTATACAGGGCAAGGTGGGAGTGCCTCCGTGACAGACAAGATAAGGAAAGCGAGGTTGAAATGAATGTGAAGAGATCTGCACGGATGCACCAGTAAGGAGGTGTGAAATGTTGGTTGTAGCACGAGTTAGGAGAGTAGAGGTAGGCCGAAAAAGAACTGGGGGAGGTGATTAGACAAGACATGACACAATTTCAACTTACTACGGACATGACCATGTAAAAACTTTGTGATCTAACTACTTGAACTGAATTGAAAGCTTTCTAGAACAAATTCACATTGTTTCCAATGACAAGTTTTATATTTCAATCAATTGAAATTTACAGCATAGCATTGCACCTATATAAAGGAATTTCTATCAACTATTCTAGAACTAGCTCACATGTGAATCACATGTCTTTAACAAAATTAGTAACAGAAAATTAACAGCCTAACAAGACTTAACGGCCAGCAACTTAACAGTTCATCTATAGCTCAATATAGCTCAATACTCCCCCTCAAACTGTAGGGTGGAAGACATCTAACACACCAAGTTTGGTCAATAGCAAGTGATGTTGAGAAGCACCTAATCCCTTGGTGAAAATATCAGCAGGTTGTATAACAGTGCATAGATATTGAGGACTGATAAAGTTTGACTTCACCTTCTCCCGTATAAAGTGACAGTCAATTTCTATGTGTTTTGTACGTTCATGGAACACTGGATTCTTAACTATTTGAATAGCTGATTTGCTGTTTGTGAATACTAAGATTGGACTTGCAACTGGACAATGTAACTCCTTGAGTAAACCTGCCAACCAAACCAACTCTACAACTAGAGCTGCCAAACTCCTATATTCTGCTTCAGCAGAGCTTCGACTGACTGTTTGTTGTTTTTTCGACTTCCAAGAAATCAAGGAATCTCCAAGTTTTACCATGTACCCTGTGACTGATCGTCTTGTATTAGGACATGATGCCCAATCTGAGTCACAATATCCAGTGAGTTTTGTGGGTTCAGTTCTTTTTTTCAGCAAAACTCCAAGTCCTGGGGACCTCTTTATGTATCTCACAACTCTTACTGCTGCTTCCTAATATGAGGTTTTAGGATGTTGCATGAATTGACTTAAAACTTGCACACTGAAACAATTATCAGGCCTAGTAATCGTCAAGTATAACAACTTCCCAATTAACCTCTGATAGGATGTAATATCATTTAGTTCAGGATCATTAGAGCCACCAGTATGTTGATCATATTCTAGGCTGGTAAGTTTGTGATTGAACTCTAAAGGAGTGCTTACTGCCTTGGCTCTACTCAGACCAACTTCTGAAATAAGTTGCAATGCATACTTCCTTTGATTAAGTAAGAGTCCATCTTTGGATTTCAAAATTTCTATTCCCAAAAATTATCTAAGATTTCCCAAATCTTTCATCTTGAAGTTCTTATTCAAAGTGGCTTTGGCTTCTCGAATCAAGTGGGAACTGTTTCCTGTGATCAAAAGGTCATCCACATAGACTAAAATTACCACTAGATCACTTCCAACTTTTCTAATGAACAATGAATGATCATGAGCACTCTGAGTGTATCCTGCTGCCAACAGAGCTTTAGTGAACTTGATATTCCATATGTATGAGCTGAAACAAACTACTGGATTTAGTTATACAAGAAGGAAACTTCAGTCTACATTGTTTGGCCAAGGGACAAATCATGCATTCTTCTTGTATACTAACATCTACTTTATTCTTCAAAATGGGAATATTCTTCATTACTTTCATAGAGGGATGCCCCAATCTGAGATGCCACAACTTCAAATCTGATATCCTTTTGTCTGTAACTACTGCTCCTGCTACTGAGAGTGCTTCATGCTTGAGAATGTAAATACATTCTTCTTCCTTACCAATCCCAATCATATCCCCAATATTGAGAGCCTGCATTGTACACAGATTAGGATAAAAAGACACCACACAATTCAGGTCCTTAGTCAACTTAGAAATTGACAGCAGATTGAATCTGAATTCTGGTACATGTAGAACATTTTGCAGCTCGTAGTCTCCCAAAATTACTGCATTACCAATATGTTCTATTTGAATTTTATTCCCTGTAGGTACTTGTAATTTATTAAGATTTGACTCTGTTAATTGTTTGCAATCATGTAGGATCTTTTCACAATAAGTAACATGATGTGTAGCCCCAGAGTCAATGATCCACTTCATACCTGCTACTCACATTATCATGTTTAGCATGCATACCTGCAACTGTTAACGCTCTTTCTCAATCAGGTCTGGAACGCACAGTGTTGTTCAACCTTTCCCTTTGTCTTTAATACTCGATCGGAAGGCTTATGGCCGCTTTCCTATTTCTTTCTGTTTTATGTCTCTAAGGCCGCTTTCGCTGCAGGTTCGTACTGTTTAGTTTAAAGCAATAGAGGGCGCATTGGCTTTACAACTTCCTGTGGTCTGAGAAACCATAATCTTCAGCACTTGATCATTGTGTTCCTTTGTGAAATATCCTCCTGGAAAATGAAAGTGAGATCCTGATCCTGATGCTGCTGTGGTTCCTCCTACTGAAGCAGGTGATCCAACTTCAACTGTTGAGACATGAGCATGAGGCATGCTATCCTTATCAGTAGATACTTTCCTTTTGCTCTTGAAATCAGTAGGAAAGCCTACAATCTTGTAGCAAGTCTTTTTTGTATGGCCTTTGTACCCATAGTGTTCACAGATCACACCTGATTTTCTACCTTGTGAGACATAACCTTGATTCTTCTTGGATTGGGAAGTATTAGGTTGATACTAAAAGTTTTGTGGCTGATTGTTGAATCTCGAACCTCTTCCTGCTAGCATAGTCATGGGGTCCTTTCCTCCTTCCATCATACCTAGCTTTCTTTAGCATTCCTCTTGAATTGCCATTACATAGGCTTGATTCACACTTGGAACTGGCGAACCAAGCAGAATTGAACTCCTAACTTAAGCATAACTCTTATTCAATCCTACTAAAAATTGCAATAACCTCTTTGTCTAATGTGCTCAACATGAGAATTTGACTCCTAACAGTCACATGATGGGGATGGCACCATAACATCTATTTCATCCCATAAATCTCTCATTTTAGAATAGCATGTGGTCACCTAATTCGTTCCTTGACTCATCATACTGATCTCCTTCCACAAATGAAAAATTCTAGTCAAGTTAGATTTATCAAACATCTCCTTGAAGTCACTCTAGATCTTGTCACGCTCCGAGCCTACACCCTGGACGTGACTGGCACTCGAAGACCATTGTTGGCCCAAGCGAACCCTTGGCCTACCTGGCTTACTTAACTCAGTGGAAGACAATAGTCATACTTATAATGATCAATAACACTTAACTGAACTGAATAATAAAATAACTGAGAATGTTTAAAGGTTAAACATTCAACTTGGCCAAAAGTGGCAACCCAAGTCTTAACAATAAGAAATGATAATGAAAAGACTCAAATGACTAACATTTGACTGTCTATGAAGCCTCTAAAACAACTGAGATAGATGTTGGGACAACCCCACAACATCCTAATGAACTAACTAGAAAGAAATAGAAAATAGATCCTCCGGCTCACCGACTGACTCTGAACTGCTCACTGGATCAACAGTGCGTTGGAATGCTGATCCTAGTTACATGTGTCTGCATCATAAGACGATGCAGGCCAACTGGCATCAGTACATTGAATGTACGAGTATGCGAGTTAGAATGCTAAACAACATAGACTTGTGTATGTAAAAATACAATAAACTGATGTATATAAAAATACAATAACTTATGTGGGAGTTTCTCTAACCGAAAACTATCACATAAGAGCTATAGTGATGATACATCGATCTACCTCACGCTGCCAGTGCATCTTATACTCGGCCAAAGGTATATGACCTGAACTAGTAAGTGGATCCACTAGTCTATTGTGAAAAGGGTTCATCTAAAAAGTATGACCCTTTTCTACCCATGGTGGCTACATGGTTTATGGGGGCTGTGAGTTGTCTGAACTCTCCTACATATCGGTGCTCAATACTTCTCCCAAAATATATTAGCTCTTTATGTTTTAAAAACATACTTCTTCTGTGATTTGAGATTAGTGCTCAAAAACTTAGCTCAAAGGCTATCTTGGAAATCTCAATTTCCCTTCTTGCTTCATTTAGAAAGCTATTACTCTTTTCTGAAAACTAGCCCAAAGGCTCATTTGGAAATCTCAGTTTCCGCTCTTATTTAAAATGTGAAAACATTTTTAAATCTCTTTGGGAATACATAGTCCCCATATACTTCTTTGAAGAAAAGAACTTCAACTTTACTCTTTACTGAACTCAAAACTTAAGTCTTAAAACAAAGTTAAAACATTTGTGAAAGACTTTTGAAAACTTTAAGAACTTATCTTAACTTGACTCTTGACTTCTCTTGACTTTGACCTTAATTGCTCTTGACTTGACTCTTAACTGATCTTTGAATTGAATTATGGATTCAAGAATTAAGATTTGTGACTGGAAAGATCTCATGAAGTTTAGGAATGATTCTAGATAGTTAAACATGAGAAAAGTCCGAAAATCAATATTTGAAGGTGGGTCCGCGACGTGGAGGCATAATTTAATTTTGGTTCCGAAAACGTCTTTTGAGGCAGAACACCTAGTGTCAGCTCCGCGATGCGAAGCTGAATTGTTCAAATTTGGGCACTAGGCGCGCGACGCGCGGCCACCCCTTAATTTCGTCCGACGAAATTTCTTCTTCGTTTTCCAACCCCAATTCACCCAAACTTGGTTCCTTTTTTTCAAATTACTTTTAGATACAGATACCCAGCAAATGTACCTAAAACCTAACTCAAAACGACCCTGTAATGTGACGTTTCGAACTCAGAAACTTCCCAACTCAGTCAAATTCAAGAACAATATATGAATTCAAGAATAGGTATCAAGATCATCAATATTCAAATGCTTTTAGGACGAATCCAAACTGAAATAAATATGCTTGGCATGTGGGAGAATGATCCCAACGTTATGAGAGCCTCACATACCTGATAGAAGTAAATCCTTGGAGAAACACCAACTCTCTTGATCGATCTTGATGAATTTGCCCTTTTTCTCCTTCTTTTCTCTTCTCCTTTCTCCTTAACCCTAGCATGAAATCTCAAATTCTAAAACTGACTAAAATCTGATTTGACCCATATTAAACTCCTAAAAACGGATTAAAATAATAGGGAAATGAAAAGACTAAAATACCCCTTAAAATCCCGGATTGGACATTTCCTTAATCCAACGACCCAATTTCGAAAGGGCATAACTCACTCATACAAGCTCGTAATCGCATAAACTTGGCGGAGATGGAAAGATCATCCCAAGGGCTTTCGAACCATATCTGGAAACACACCTAACTAATCCTGAGCTAGAAATTATGGCCATTAGAAGTTGACCAAAAACTCACTTTAACTTGCTTAAAAATTTCCAGATTTTCTCATTCTTTCCAAAAGTAACTATTTCCAGATTTTAAACTTCCTTCTAGTTCTTTCTAGTTGCGAGGTGTTACAGATCTTCCTCGAACTTGATGCATACACAATGCTAGTTAACAGCTCTGGTGCTACTGTTGCACTGATCCACGATAACAGAACTGCATCACATCTTTCCCATCTGATTGCCAAATCTCCTTTGTATGTGCTCTTAACGCAGGTGCCATCAACAAATCCAAGTTTGTTTTTGACTAGCAGTGCAAGGCGCATTGATCTACTCCATAATCCATAATTCTCTGGACCTGTAAACTTCATTGGAATTAAGGGAACACCAAGAGTATCAGATGACTGTAGATGTAAAGGATGATTGTGATCGATTTGTGGATCAATTTCTACTGCGATTGGATTATTCACCATTGTTGCAGTGCTATCTACCATTGTTGAATCTTCGAGCAACTAACAATGAAGCCTGCTACTTCTCTAAGAACTTTCGATCATTAGCTCTGATACCATGTTAAATTAGGTCTTAGGCCTAGCTCACACCCCAAAAGCTAGCTCAAGGGGAAGAGGATTGCTCAAGCCTTATAAGGAGTTCACATATCTCAGTAACCACCAAAGTGGGACTTTTGTCATTCTTTAACACCCATCTCACTCCCAGTGCTTAGCATCTGGTGCGTGACAATTTTGATTTTTGGGGGCCCCAAAATTGGGTGAGATGGACCCTGCTCTGATACCATAAAAACTTTGTAATCTAACTACTCAAATTGAATTGAGAGCTTTCTAGAACAAATTCACATTGTTTCCAATGGCAAGTTTTACATTTCAATAAACTAAAATTTACAGCATAACATTGCACCTATATAAAGGAATTTCTATCAACTATTCTAGAACTAACTCACATGTGAATCACATGTCTTTAACAGAATTAGTAACATAAAATTAACAGCCTAACAACTTGACTTAACGGCCAACAACTTGACAGTTCCTCTATAGCTCAATATAGCTCAATACCATGGCTTGCCGAGTATTGTCACACTTCATTTGGGAGAGGTAGGGGCTAGCCTCCTCTCCTCTTCTCCTTATTAGCAGTATTATTTAGAAGTCACGTAGTTTCTTTTTTTTTAAAGTACATTACTATGCTTTATTTTTCTTTGTATCTTGTTGTTTCTGTTGTCATATTTTTCTTTGTATCTTGTTGTTTCTATTGTCATATTTTTCTTCGATGCATAACTGAGTTATGTAAGTTCCTATCTGGCGTTGTCAATAGCTATTAGAATTAAATGCTAGATTTCAAGAATGAAAGTTTATCTTTATCGTATTCAATATAATCTCAAGGCTAAAGCCAGTAAGAAAATCTCTCCTACCAAACGACCAAAGATATTTTTAGGCAGTAATGAAATCCAATTGGTTAGACCAAGGCTTAAAGGTAAGTTATACAGAGTTGTGGTTAGACCAGCATTGTTGTATGTGTCAAAGTACTGGCTAGTTAAGTATGCCCACATTGAGAAGATAAAGGTAGCGGTGATAGGATGCTCGATTAGATGTGTAGGCATAGTAGGAGAGATATAATAAGGAATAAAGTTATACAGGGCGAGGTGGGAGTACCTCCGTGACAGACAAGATAAAGAAAGCGACGTTGAAATGAATGTGAAGAGGAGGTTAAATACCAGGATTTTTGCTGTGAAAGGGATCGAACCCATGACATATGACTAATCCATACATCTAGTGTTGTGCTCTCATCAATAGATCAAGACCCTGCGAACTTAAGCATTGACATATTTAGCATATCCAAAATTTGTATATATTGGGATAGTCACGACATGACTACATCTAGCTCCTACCAGAGATGAAGATTTTAGAAATATATGAATGTGCCAGACAAAAGAAGGTCAATCACTTACCGTCCTAAAATAAGCGCAGTCAGAGCAGTTGTTCCAGAGGTATTATCAAGTGATTGGGTATCAGCCAGTGCATTATCAGCTTTAACAAAAGCATTCCTGATAGCTCTTTTGACCATCGATGGAATATGCATATCCTCTACAATAAAGGGAATAAAAATATTAAAGGTGGACAATTACAGACTTTCTTTATTAGCTTACTGCAGCAATCAAGCTATTCAATCTCAAGACAAAGAAAATTTTATATAATTGAGATCTTGTTTTGACAGCTTAATAGTCTTTTAGTCTTGCCAGAGACTAGAGAAACTTATATGCTAGTAAAAGATGTAGAAAACTTCTTGTGCTAGCTTGGTATAAAACAGACTTACCTGGAGCAACATGCGCATCAAGAACGCATATATCCGACCCCAACTTGCTTGGAATCAAAGTTTGTAGTTGCATGTTACAGTCTTACAGATAAACTTTTTTTTACCTTGTTCATACTATATAAATTCAGCCTTTTTATTTCATGAAACCCCTACCAAGGTTGTCATTTTTATTGTTAGATGAAGAAAACTCTTGAATTTTGATAGGATATGGGAGAAGGAGCCGATAAGAACTCGGAAATTTATGTACTAATTTTGTATTTAATTTTCCATATAGATCAAAGTCTTAAGAAGGATGTATGAATGTATTTTTTACTTCTTTGTATTTTGGTGCGTCATTTCTCTATTAGACTCTTAATTTAGTTTTGTATGAATGTTTTATTTCCATAAGTCTATATTTTTCTTTGGGCTTAAATTAACAATTTGTGACTTTATTGAGAGTTTGTTGACTATTAACAAAGTTCAGAAATTACAGTTAGTAGCTCAAAAAGAAGTAATCCATATGATAAATTCCATATTCTTCTTTACTGAATGATTGCAGGTTTCTCCACTACAAGGGTTAATGTGCAGTCCATCAACCCCACTCCTTTGTATAATGCTAGTACTGCTTTGTTGCCAAATCTAGCTTCACTGTACATGCTTTTGGCCATTTGCACCAAAAATAAAATAAAATCTTTAAACGAACCACATACCATATAAAAGCTATCAAATAAATGTAAAGAAATTCAAAATAATTGGACAAAATATTCTGGAAAACAAACAGGATCAATCTAAACAAATTCTACTCACACTCAACATCAGCAACCGGTTCTACGGAAACAAGTAGAGTAGTATTAGAAACTCTGGGAAGAGCTAACAAACTTTCTATCATTTTTGAACAACCACGGTTAGCTGGGACTATAACCAGTTTCTCCAGATTTTTTGCATGCTCAAAAGTACTTCATCAGTTCAGTTTGCTCTGTTGTCGTGTCAAATGTGAGGGGACTCCACTGTAAATGAACTTCAAAATTTTCAGATTCCACAACGAACATATAAATATGTTGTCATAATTGTCTTCCAACACATCCACGTCTTTACGCCAGTAATTTAAGAAAGGGCAGTCCTAAGGATATAGAAGAACCACAAAACAGAATATAATTAAATGAGGGGCAAAAGCTTAACAACATATATCAACAACAGACAAGCAAGTGAAACACTTTTCAGAAATAAATATAGATAGACGAGATTAAGTACATTTTTATGTGAAGTTGTATGAGATCAATGGGCATGTAGTAGTAATGTTTTTATGTGACCAAAACACTATATCAAACACAATTCTCTCTAACTAAACAGAACAGACACATGAAGAAAACAAAATGAGTGAAGACAAAACAAAAGTATTTCGAAACATTAAATCAGTTGAAAACATGCATACTTACCCCTTTAAGATGTATTGTCAAATTCTCTAGACAAGGAGTTGAACTTAATAGTCTGTCAATGCCAAGGAAGGTATATTTGTTAATCCTAGCATTTATTGTCAGTTGTTTGCACTCCAACAACGGTAATGAAACATCTTCGTTTTGCAACACCAACACAGAAATTATCTATACAGGAGATAGAAGTAGATTCATCTTAGTATAATGAGTATCAGAATATCAATTTATAAGGCTTAATAACATACCAAACTAAATATCACTAGTAGGCCATCCTCTAGTTTTTCTGTCGTGCAATTTAGTGTGTGATTTACTTCTAGGTTTTGCTGATGACCTACTCTTTTTCTTGCAAAGGCAAACTTCATTATATGAAAGCTTCAACAAATTCTCTCAAGCTTTTGAACTTGTTGCCAATTTGAGTAACAGTTTTGTCAATTTTTGAGGTGCCAAGCCTGAAACTCAGGAACAAAGGGGAGAGTTGTTAATCATATCTTTGGCAAAATAATTTTAGATTTTTTCTAACTGTTGTGTAAAATCTCTTGTTTAAATACTATATATTCTTTTACATATTTCATGAGTTACTTCATGTCCTAAAAGAGAGAGATGCTTGTTCAAATCTCGTCTCCACTCTAAATTAGAGACATTGAGTGAGTTATGAAGTCATGGACAGTAAACTAACCTCAATCTACAAAGATGGGATGATTAGCTCTTTAGCACATGCTACGCTTGTCAAGTGATCTTTCACCATGCTTTTGCCAATTACTTCATCTAATTCATAGAAGTTGTACAAGTTGTAAGTAAGATCAGCATGGACCAAAGACGACAGGTTGCTGAGCATAATTTTCACACCATCAAAAACCACTTGAATCTTTAAATGTTGAACATATGGAGCAACAATTTCAAAGTAGTGACAATCAGCTTCGATACAGTCGGGAGAATATCTGTATTCAGTCAATTCCAGTCTCTTACATTTTGAGGAAGTTAAATGCAAACGATGAAAGCCACAAAATTCAGTTAGCTTCAAAGATTCCAGTTGCTGACAATTCGATGTTATTTGTTCCATTTGTTCATCACTGAGAGCGATAAATGATAGCGTTAAATTTTTTAGGGGAGTCCAATTGAGTATACAATCTTCTGGTATTATGCAATAGTTGCATTTTAGTTTTATAATTGATGAACTGCTGCAAAGATCCTGTGGCAAGCTATACACATTAAATTATAAAATAAGTTGGACTCTAAATTACTATTATATGAAATTTACATAGCATTCTTATTTGGAAACTTTAGTTACTCGGTAAGTGAACAAAAATAAAATAAAAAGAAATGAGAAAGTTTCCTAAATGATAATTATAAGCTTCACCTCCCCGCGTTAAGTTTGTGTATATAGATAGAGTCATAGTCAAAATATGACTATTAGAAAAGCTTTTGTGATCCATCATACTAATAACTCAAACTGATCACTAGAAAATAATGGCAAAAACAAGTGTTTCTCTAAATAGAAAAGCTTGTGTGATGAAGAAGACAATGGAGCTTTCAGTTCTGTGCGACATCAAGGTTTGTGCAATTATCGTTGATACAGATGGGACTACCGTCGAAACATGACCAAGAAATTCCACTCATCTCAACTCAATTCTTGATCAGTACCGAAAAAAACATCCTCTGAGAAAAACAGAGCAACAATGTTGTTGTTGATGAAAATAATCTCAAAGATGTTTTGTCGAAATTGAATTCCAAGATTGAAGCTGTCAACAAGAGAATTGAATTCTTGAAAGGGAAATCAATAATGAATGGTGATGGAGAAAGAGAAGAATTTAGTGAAATGTTGAAAGAGATTGATTATTGGAAGCTCTAATATTCAAGAAACAGAGTTGTGTGATGATTTTGTAAGTGCTTGGGCTTTAATGTAAAAATATTGAATGAAGCTAAATATTGTTTATGGTATCTGTCCTCCTCTATATTTTAAGCGAAGTAATACTAGTATTTTGCACCAGCAATGCTTCTGTCATTCTTTGTCTGTTTATCAATTGATGAGGTGGTTATGACAACAAAATATGCCAAAGATATCATAGGAATGCCATACATCTAGGTCAAGATCCTCCACTCCTTTCTTCAATACAATTTCAAGTCATTTGTCAAGATTAGCAGCAATAGCTACTACAAATGACGGCAGCACGACTCTCCAGGATCTCTATTACATATTATGCGAGCAAACATGAATGGCGATATGTCCACTAGAAGGGTTAATGTCATGTGCAGTCCATCAACCCCACTACTTTGTATAATACTACTGCTTTATTGCCGCCTGCAAATATAACTAGTATGGCTGGTACAACCCAGCCATATCGACCTTCTTTCTTGATGCTTTTGACTAAAAAAAATAATCTCCTTTTGCATCAAAAAAATTAATCTTTACACTAACCACATACATAAAAGCTATCGAATAAATGTAAAGAGATACATAATAATTGAACAAAATATTCTGGGAAACAAACGGAATCAATCTAAATAAATTCTACTCAGTACTCAACACCAGCAACCGATTCTAAGGAGACAACTACAGTACTATTAGAAACTCTGGGAAGAGCTAACAAACTTTGTATCACTTTTGAACAATCACTGTTCTCTGCCACTATAACCAGTTTCTCCAGATATTTTGCGTGGTCAAACAAACACTTCATCAGTTCAGTAAGCTCTGTTGTCGTGTCATCCTCTATTAAGGGACTCCACTGTAAAATAACCTTTAAAATTTTCAGATTGCGCAACGAACCTATGATGAATATGTTTTCATAGTTGTCTTCCAACTCATCCATGTCTTCACACCAGTAATTTAAGAAAGTGCAGTCCTAAGGATACAGAAGAACCACAAAACAGAATATAATTAAATGAGGGGCAAAAGCTAACAACATATATCAACAATAGAAAGCAAGTGAAACACTTGACAGAAATAAATATTGATAGACGAGATCTTTCATCAACAAGATTCAGTACATTTTTATGTTGCAGTTGTAGGTGATCAATGGGCGTGTAATAGTAACACTTTAATGCCAAACAAAACAGGAACTACTTAAGTATTCATTGTAAAAAATAGTCTTGAGTGCAGCATAACTTGGGTCACACATAAAAATCAGAACCCTATATCAAACGCTATTCTCTCTAACTAAATAGAACAGACACATGAAGAAAAAGAATAAAATGAGTGAAGAAAAAACAAAAGTATTTCGAAGCATTAAATCAGTTGAAAACATGCATACGTACCACTTTAAGATGTATTGTCAATTTCTCTAGACAAGGAGTTGAACTTAAGAGTCTGTCGATGCCAAGGAAGGCATATTTGCTAATCCAAGAATTTATCGTCAATCGTTTGCCCTCCAATAACAGTAATGAAACATCTTCTTTTTGCAATATCAACATGGAAATCATCTATACAGGAGATAGAAGTAGATTCATCTAAGTGTATTGAGGAACATAATATCAAATTTATAAGGCTTAAAAATACTCCCTCCGACCTCTAGTTTTACTCTCGTACAATTTAGTGTGTGATTTACTACTTTGCACCTTGACGGAAAGGACTAAAGGCAGAGGCCGGCTGAGGATTGTTAAGAAAATTGAGCTACCAGAGAAAGCAATATCTGTAAATCATTTTTAACCCCAGTAACAGCAGCAAATGCGATAGGTGTTAAAGGACCTGTTGACAATTTTACCGTTGAAGTCCCCCGAAGAGGTACCTATTAGCAATATATACTAAGAAGCCGGAGCTGGCATGTGCAGGTAGCACTGCACAATCACCCCCACTCCTACTGCTATAATCACTATGTCAAGGCACCCGACCGCAGGCAGGCAAGCATCTCAAAGCTAAAGGACATTCAAAATTGGGCTAGTCTGTTTACTGGTAACACATTAGCATCGCGAGGAATGAATTTGGAGTATGTTTCATCTCCGAAGAAATATCAAAGAATTTAGGCCAATATCTTGTTGTACTGTCTTGTAAAAGACTATATCTAAAATCATGAGAAGTAGATTGCAAGGAGTGAAGTATATTAGCAAAGAAATCAAAGTCTTTCAAAATTAGCAAAGAAGAACACAAGCTGACTAGGCACAATATTGATTAGTCTGCTATATGAGGAAACATGTGCATATGTTGTTGGGACCTATTCCAGTTTTGGTAATAAAGATGATGTTTACCAACAAAACATTAATATTACTTAAAGCCATTAAACAGGTCATCTATATACTAATATAAATAACAAAGAGATGAGCTATATATATTCATGTTTGCATTGCAAAAAAGACATTGTAGAGTAAACTGACCTCGATATACAAGGATGGGATGATTAGCTCATTAGCACATGCTACACTTGTAAAGTGATATTTCACTATGCTTTTGTCAATTACATCATCTAATTCACGGAAGTCATACAAGTTGTAAGTAAGATCAGCATGGATCAAAGACGACAGGTCCCCGAGCCTAATTCCCACACCCTCAAAATTCCCTGAAATCCTAAAATGTTGAACATATGGAGCAACAATTTCAAAGTAACACTCATCTCCCTTATAGTCAAGAGGATGTGTGTGGTTACTCAATTCAAATCTCGTACATTTTGGGGAAGTTAAATGCAAACGATAAAAACCACAAAAACCACAAAAACCACACAGCTTCAACGATTCCAGGTGATGACAATTTGATGTTATTTGTCTCATGTGTTCCTCACTGAGAAGCACAATGTTAGTGTTAAACTCTTTAGGGATGTGCAATTCAGTATACGATCTTCTGGTATTTTGCAAAACTTGAATTTTAGTTTTACAAGTGATGAACTGCCGCAAAGTTCCTGTGGCAAGCTATACAGATCACTTTCCAAATAATAGCCCAAGAATTCGTCGCAACCCCTTAAATCTAGGTCAAGATTCTCCACTTTTTTCTTCAATACAATTTCAAGCCATTTGCCGCGTTTGGAACTATAATTTGACAGAGCAATGTTAGATCTGAAATGTAGAGTGAAGCTTTCAATTTTAGAGGAGTTAAGAAGAGGTAATGCATTGTGGATGAAGGAAATAAACCTCTTAGCAGACCAACCAGTGTTCGAGCGGTAACAATTCAGGTCGTGGATACAAGTCCAGATGTTTTGCCAACGTTTAGAGAGAATAGTTGTTGTGCAAACATCTGTAATGGGGATTTTAGAAAGAATTTTAACAATAACAGAATCTGGCAACGCACTGATCCAATCAATTCCAGTTTCTGCCTCAATCTAGTCTGTTTTTGCACAATTGCGAGGGGACGGGTCCTGCTCCTCCATCCTCCTTGTCACACTGCTTTCCCCTTTCAAAATTTTAGTGTGAAAATCAGCAGCTGTTTCAAGCGTCTGAGTTGAAATTTTGTGGGATGTAATAAAAGGTTTAGTGTGAAAATTTCATGCCTACCTTTTATGGATGTAATAAAATGTAGACATTGAAATTTTGTGAGATTCTACTGCAATTTGAGTTGGGTTTTACAAAGTGGGTTGAATTCTAATTATTAGGATTCACGGGGGCTATTTAATTCTAAACCTTAATTCATGTCTATATATAAGATATTATATTTCCTTAAAAGTATATTGAAAATTTGCTTAGTCGAGCTGTTCAGATTATTATTAAAATATGTAACCCTTGAAATCATTGTGCATTTTAATGTTTTATTCTAGACATTTTGGTGAGTAATGATATCAAAAAGTGTAGACAGAAGCAGAGCTGTGTGAATTACTTAAAAATGATCCCATAAACTGTACATTAGTCTGCAATAGAAAGAGCAACTTATATATAAAGAAAAAGGGCCAGCTTAAATCATTAAAAAGCTTCCTCATAATTTGCATTGCTATCTGTGAGCTTTTTTTTGGTTGATTCCGATTTCTGTTCGTGTGCTTGTTGTTGACTCTTACTCAAATTCAATTATTGATGATTTTTGGGTATGTGAGTTTATGTAAGAGTTCATCACGGATGCCGAATGAGTGCAATGACAAGTTTATTTTGTAAATAATGTTTACTGCTTTGTAAGTTGTTGAACTGATTGGAGTGCTAACACTTTTACGCACCAAGTTTCTTTATCAATGGTCAAACTAATTACTTACTCCGTTTCTTAGATACGTGTTTCAGTGCGACTGCCCAGGTCCATGCCTACACACTTTTGTGGTAGAACTCATTGGGTCTGAGATTTTTGTGCCGCCAAATGTGTTTCAAAAGGAAAAGAAATTGTTCACCCTCTCTAGACTTTTTGAAAAAGGTGAGCTTGTTAATCCATATTGATCATTTATGATGTTGCGTTTACCATGCACACATATTTAATTGACAACTATGGTGCATCAGGTTCAACATCAGGTTGTTCAGACAAGCCACATACTCCAACTTTAAAATGGTTTAATACGAACATAAAACTATGTTCATACCGTTCCTTGAATCTTTAATTTTTCATTTGTTAAGGTTGTTTGACATGTGTAGATAAAATATGGCTGATATTATAGGTCACACTTTGATTATTTTCCGTTAAGAAAGGTTCATAACTTGGCTCGGCTGAAAAGTTTGAATACGAATCAACATGATTTTGTTATGGTAGTGGTACAATTAAGCTAACTTTATGCACTATGCAACTCTACTATCAAATCATTACAGAACTTTTATTTCACCCTGCTATTGAAAAATTCCTACATGAATTGACAATGGTTTTTTTAATTCTACATATTCTCACTCCAAATAAACGTGTGAATTATGGTTGTTCTATCGGAAGATGATCATCTTCGCCACATTATTGATACAATGACTCTTTGGTTTGCTCAAGTAACCTATTGCAGCGACAAAGTTACATTTTTAGGAGGCGAAGACAAAACTTGAAATAAGGATTTAGGAGGTGAAGACAAAACTTGAAATAAGGATTCAGAAGAATTTAGAAGAATGTAAAGATATATATATATATATATATTGATAGAAAATTAACTGCAACATAGATGAAAAGGAAAAACTCGCAAGTGTGGAAATTTTCTCTGTTTAGATACTGCTGAATTATCAGTTACAAGAGTCCTTAAATAGAAAAGGTTATAAATAAAAAACACGTCTACTCTCCTAATAATTCTGAATATAAAAACTGACTTCACTACTCCTATAGCCAAAAGACTAGGAAACAACTTAATGACTCCTAATCAAATGCAACAACCTAATAACTACTAAACCACATCTGATCATGTTGCCAACATTCCCTCCCTTAAACTGAAACATCTTTTAGTTTAATTTGCAAACACCAAGTTGATCGCGTAGCTTTAGAAAGGACACTGGTTTCAGGGGCTTTGTGAATATGTCTGCAACCTTCTCTTCACTTCTACAATAAATAAGACTAATCTTTGCATCCTTAGTCATCCTTAGTCAGATCACGCAAGAAGTGATACTTCACATCTATATGCTTACTTCGTCCATGTTCAACTGGATTCTTTGAAAGATTAATTGCCGAAGTATTGTCACAATAGATTGGCGTTGGTCTTTCCTGCTTAAAATGAAGTTATTCAAGAATATTCCTTAGCCAAACAGCTTGACAAGCACACGATGTTGTAGCTACATACTCTGCCTTGGTAGTCGACAAAGTAACAATAGGTTTCTTCTTTGAAGACCAAGAAATAACTCCAGAGCCCAACATAAAAACATATCCTGATGTGCTTTTCCTGTCTTCAAGATTTCCAGCATAGTATCTATCAGTGTAACCAACTAAATCTCCAGCTGCTCTCATCTGATAAAGAATTCCAAGGTCACTGGTACCATTCAAGTACCGTGGGATCCTCTTGGCAGCTTGTAGATGCATTTCTTTTGGACTCTCCATGAATCTGCTAATGAGACTTACAATGTGCATAACATCAGGCCATGTTGCCGTCAAGTACATCAAGCTTCCAACGATTTGCTTGTATAAAGTGCTGTCCACTTTTCTCCCTTTAGGTTTTTTGTCGAGCTTCAGACCCTTCTCCATTGGTGTTCTCACAGTGTTGCTATTTTTCATCTGGAATCTGTCAAGAATATCTTGCACATATTTCTTTTGAGAAACAAAAATACCATCAGCAGATTGATTCACTTCTAAACCAAGAAAATAATGCATCATACCCAAATCGGACATGTCAAACTCAACCATTATGGACTTCTTAATGTTCTCAATCATAGACACATCACTTCCTGTATAAATTAAATCATCCACATATAAACACACCATTAAGACCCCTGAACCTTTCCTTTTTATATAAAGAGTATGTTCATATGGACACTTTCAAAATCCCTCCTTTGAAAAATAAGTATCTATGCAACTATACCAAGCTCTTGGAGCTTGTTTTAGTCCATATTGAGCCTTTTTCAATCTAAGCACTTTATTCTCACCACCAAATTTCACATAGCCAGTAGGTTGTTCAATAAATATCTTTTCTTGAAGTTCACCATGTAGGAAGGCAGATTTCACGTCCAACTGATAGATTTTCCAAGCATTTTGAGCAGCCAAAGCAATCACCAATTTGATGGTATCTAAACGAGCAATGAGAGAAAACACTTCTACATAGTCAACATCATATTCTTGCTTGTAGCCTTTTGGTACTAAGCGAGCTTTGAACTTGTCGACCTCTCCGAATTCCTTCAACTTTGTTTTGTAAACCCATTTGACACCAATGGTTTTCTAATTTTGTGGAGGATTTGTCAACTCCCAAGTATCATTTTTTTTTCAATTGATCTAATCTCCTCATCCATGGCTTGCTGCCACTTCAGGTCTTTAACGACATCGGCAAAAGATATAGGATCACAATATGAAAATAAAGAAAAATGACTTACTGTATTTCTAGATTTTCTAGTCCCATATACCTCATAATTTTCCAACCATCTTGGTGCCCCTCTATTACGTTGTGGACGTTCATTGTTGAACTGATAATCACCTGATTCATGTTCAACACTTTCAACATCCTGTACAATTGGACTTGCTTGTGAACTGATCTCCAAAGGTCGTTCTGGTTCCTTTTCTTCTTCAACAGAAACTGGAATATGTTGAAACGAATTGTTATCACCCCAATTCCAGATTGCTTCTTCATTAAAAATAACATCTCGGCTAACAACTATTTTCTTGGTAATAGGATTGAACAAGCGATAAGCTTTTGATTTGTGACTAATACCAAGGAAAATGCACTTCTGACCTTTATCGTCCAACTTTTTCCTTGCCGCATCTGGAATATGTGCATATGCTATACACCCAAAAATCTGAAAGTACTCAACATTTGGTTTACGCCTACTCCAAGCTTCATGAGGTGTCATACTTTGAATAGAGCTGGTAGGACATATATTCAATATATGAACGCTCCAACTAACCGCTTCTGCCCAAAAGTCTCTTGGTAAGTGACTTCTCTTCAAAAGACTACGCACCATATCAAGAATTGTGCGATTTTTCCTTTCCCACATACCATTCTGTTGAGGTGTGTAGGTTGCAGTAAGGTGCCTTTTAATTCCATGTTTCTCACAAAATTCTACAAATTCTAGTGAGTTATATTCACCACCTCGATCAGTCTGCAAACACTTAATTTGACAACCTACTTCATTTTCAACAAGCACTCTAAACTTCTTAAAAGTTTCAAATGCTTCAAATTTTTCTCTTAAGAAAAAAACCCAAGTATTTCTGCTATAATCATCAATGAAGCTAATGAAATAGCGTTTACCTCCATTAGATATAGGACTTATCGAACCACAGATATTTGAGTGCACCAACTCCAATACCTTCTTTGCCCTCCAAGAATTGCGTTTTGGAAATGGTTCACGATGTTGCTTGCTAATAGGACACTCTTCACATAATTTAATGGGAGATTCAAGCTCTGGAAGACCCAACACCAATTTCTTTTATTTTAGAAACTTCAAGCTTCCAAAATTAAAATGCCCATAGCGAAAATGCCACTTCCAGGAATCCCCTTTAACTTTTGCAAATAGACAAGATTTTGTGGAGTTGTGAAGATATAAAGGGAACAAGTGATTTGATGACATGTTAATCTGTGCGATTAACCCCAAATGAGAATCTCGTATCTTACAAACTTCACCTTTGATATTAAGTTCATATCCCTTTTCTTAAAGTTGCCCAACACTTAGTAGATTTGTCTTCAACGCAGGGACATAAAACACATCACTGATGGTATGAATGGAGTTGACTTGAACCTTCCCTTTTCCCATGGCAGAGACCACTGAATTATCTCCAAATCTCACAGTATCTCAAAAAGTTTCATCCATCTCTGAGAATGCTTCTTTTTGCCCAGACATGTGATTACTACAGCCTGTATCGAGATACCATACATCATTTGAAGCTTTCTCTTTGGTAGTGTATGCCATCAAAAGTGAAATCTCCTCTTCTTCTCCCTTTGTTTCCACATCTTCCTTCGTTTCTGCAAAGTTAGATTTGCCACCACTCTTCCTATTTAAATTGGTGCGACACTCAGATCGATAGTTTCCAAATCGATGGCATCGATAGTATTCAATTTGAGACTTGTCACGTCTTTTTTCTTTTTCCTGGGAATCTGCAGTGCTGCTCTTCTCCTTCTCCCGGTGCCAATTATTTCCCTTCCATTTGACTTCCTCCTGATTTGTACCTTTCGAAGACATTGCTGCCTTCAATGCTACTTCATCCTTGTCCTGTTGGTTTATTTTCAGTTCATGAACCAACAAAGAACCCTACAGCTCATCAAGAGAAAGAGTATCGATATCTTTGAATTCTTCAATGGAGCAAACAATATAATTGAACTTTGTTGTCATTGAGCGAAGTATTTTCTCAATAATTCTAACATCCTCCAGTCTTTCACCATGAATTCACATTTTGTTTACGATAGCCAACGTCCTAGAGAAATAATATGTTACCGATTCACCACCTTGCATACGTAAAGTCTCGAACTCACCACAGAGTGCTTGAAGCTTCACTCATTTTGCCTTCGTTGTTCCTTGATACTTCTTCTTCATGGAATCCCATATTTGTTTGGAAGTATCCTTGCAAAGAATGGTTTCCAGTATTGAGCGATCAATAGCCTGAAAAAGGTAATTTTTCGCTTTGAGATCCTTCAATCTTAGACTATCCAACTCTGCCTTTTGTGTTTTCGACGAGGCAGTATCAATTGCTGGCTCTTGCACGCCAATACTGACAACTGGCCAAAACTCTTTGGACCTAAGGAAGTTCTCCATCAACATGCTCCAATGGTCGTAATGACCATGAAAGCGCGGAATAGCAGCCTGGAAAAAATTTTCAGAAGCCATCTTTTGTTGCTGCAATAGTACTTCAAAAAAGAAGAAAAAACTTTCTGGCTCGGCTACCAAATGATAGAAAATTAATTGCAGCAAAGATAAAAAGAAAAGACTCGCAAGTGTGGAAATTTTCTCTGTATAGATACTGCTGAATTCTCAGTTACAAGAGTCCTTAAATAGAAAACGTTATAAATAAAAAACACGTTTACTCTCCTAATAATTCTGAATATAAAAACTGACTCCACTACTCCTATAACCTAAAGACTAGGAAACAACTTAATAACTCCTAAACAAATGCAACAACCTAATAACTACTAAACCACATCTGATCACGTTGCCAACATATATTCAGAAGAATGTAAAGATATATATATATATATAATATTTGTTATAATTTATATGTATTTATATTCTTATATTCTTATTCATAATTATATAACAATAGTATTAAATAGAATGTGATAGTATTTATTCTAATCAATGTATATTTACATTTTTGTACATAAATATTATGACTTTATAAGGATATTTCGTAATTCAACTTTTAATTTGAGGGCTTCCCTAATTTCTGGACACATGTTTAATTTTGTACGTGTATTCCATGTGAACTTTTATAGATTTGTTAGAACGATAAATTTTTTTATGAAATCATATATGTCAAACTTATGATCATTATCATCATCTATCGAATTCCCCTGTTTCAGTCGATTTCCCCCAAAACCCTTCAAATGTACCAAACCAATCGATGGCCTACATGGAAAATTTCCAGTATGGATATTCTGGATTGATGCAAGATAACTCGATAATGAGGCTTTTGATAGATAACAATTATGGATCAGAATCAAAACAAAGTTTGAGGGGTTACGAAGATCATGACTTCAACTGGCCCAGTGGAGATCGATTGTCTATGGAATTATTGATATTTGAGAGCTGGATAAACATTTAGTAGGGACTTGAAAAATGCAATAGATATAGAAAGGGGAGGGGGAAAATATTTAGAATTGAATGTGGGACAGTGGAATTGTGCTAATTATTCCCAGATATTGTCTTAGATCATTTGCAGTAGTACTACATATCTGTTGTGTGTAGATTTGTCTCCACTCGAAATAATACATAAGTTAATTGGTTTGTTAATATGGGCTGAAGGAAGTTTATCTTTCAACTCTCCTCACAAGCTTCCGACCATATGAATTTTACCTTCTTTTGAGTCAATGTCGTCAAATGTAAAACAATAGATAAGAACCCTTCCATAGTAATCTCCCAAATCCAACAAACTCCGTATATCTGAAAACAAAGGTCTAGGCCAATTCTAAACCTCCTTGGTTTTCTTAGGATTAACTTGAATACCCTCACTAGAGACAATATGGCCAATGAAAGCAACTGACCTACACCAAAACTAACATTTGCTAAACCTAACATATAATTCACGATCTTTGAGGATTTGCAACACAATCCTTAATTGCCCAACATGCTCATCCTCACTCTGTGAGTAAAACAAAATATCATCAATAAATATAATCACGAATATGTCAAGATATTTCTTAAGAACCCTATTTATCAAATCCATGAACGCCTCCAGGTATTGGTCAAATAAAAAGACATTATAAAAAATTCATAATGACCATACCGGGTTCAAAAAGCCGTCCTTGGAATGTCATTTTCCTTCACCCTCAATTGGTGATATCTCGACTGAAGGTCAATCTTAAAGAAGTAACTCTCTCCTTGAAGTTGAATAAACAAGTCATCAATCCTTGGAGTATGATACTGATTCTTAATGGTAACCTTATTCAATTGCCGACAGACAATGAACATTTAGAGAGAACCATCCTTCTTTTGAACAACAACACCCAAGCACCATATGGAGAGATACTCAGTCTAATGAAACCCTTATCCAACAAATCTTTCAATTCCTTAAGTTCTGCCAGGCCATATGATAACGAGGAATAGAAATAGGTTGTGTATTTGGGAGATACTCGGTCTAATGAAACAATTATCCAAAAAATCCCACTCATTGCTTCTACACTTGTGTAGGTTCTAAGCCTGGTTCCATGTGATTTCTCTTCTTCTTCTTCTCTTATTTTTGAGGCTTGTCAAAGGACTTTTGAGAGGTAGCTGCTTGTCATCCCGACGGTCTCTCTTTTTCCTTATTTTATGCTTTGTTCTATTTGAGAAACAAAGACATTGAGACTTGGAATTATCTTTAAATTCTACACTTTATGCTTTAGTGGCTTGTACGCATGACAACCAGATTTTGGGGTTATATTAGAATGAATAAATTTTCCGCCTTTATGTTATTCTTGCTTTACTTTCCGCATTTGTTTTGTTTCGTTATGTTTGAGGCTGACTTGTATTAGTGGAAATAGAAAGTGTCATCATGTTCATTTTTGGGTCGTGACACATACAATCAGATAAATAGGAATATCATGGTTATTGTCATGGCTGGTGGTGGAGATGATTTTTCGATGGTGGCTGGTAGTGAACGTGGTCAATAATGGCAATAGGTTGTGTGGGTGGTCGATGGTTAGTAGTGATCATTTGAGGTGGTGATACAATTAATGACTTATGTAGGTGGGTGACAGTGAAAATGGTTGATGGTAAAGGAATCAATCGTGGTTTTTGATTGTGGGGGTGCTTCTTGATAGTTATTAGCGGTGAATATCTTATGGAGGTTCATCGCAAAGGTTTCCGATAGTGATAGCTTGTGATGAACATGTTAGTATGTGATGGTTGTCGATACTTGTAGTGGACTGGTGGTAGGTGATGGAGCTTGACCGTTCCCTATAAGTTGATGATAGAATCGTGTGTTAATAATCGATAGAATAATGATAAAAAGTCTATATATTTATATTTTTATATTACCCTTATTTATAAGTGACAGTTGGGGAGGACGAACATATCATCAATTTTTGGTAAAAAAAAAAAAAGCAAGGCAAATTGTACTACAAATTGGACTTGAGCTATAATGTAATACCCTGCTACTAGAAAGAACTAAAATTAGAAGGAAACCATTTTTGGAAATAATCAAGTTTGGAAAGTTTGACAAAGTTAAGCTAAGTATGAGTTATGGGTCAACTTCAAACGACCATAACTCCTAGCTCAGGATGAGTTAGGTATGCTACAAGATACCGTAGAAAATATCTTTGAATTATCTTTCCAACACCACCGAGTTTGCTCAGTTTCGAATTTTCAGTCATAGTCTAGGAGGGGTACCTGTGGCTTATCCCCTTTTAAAATAATAAGTTACTCAAGAATTAGGAAAATGATTTAAATCAAATTTTGGTCTTGATAACTTATACGAGTCCACCACACCTAGACAAGGTCCTTAACACACTATAGCACAGTAAAAGATAAAGTACATAATGAAACAACAAGGATGTTTACGTGGAAGGGAGGAAAAATCACAACATGTCCCACAAGGATTTCCAAACTGCTCTTTACTATTTTCAAGCAACAAGTGATTACAGATTTCAATAATCATACAATTAAATTCTTAATCCTACAACTTGTAACAACTCTATTACAGAATGAGCCAAAGCAACAATTATATTGCCAACTATATCAACTAATTCTAGTTAATATAAACTTCAAGGGAAAATGCATAAGTCCCCCCAGCCTATGCCCGAAATCCTAGAGACACACCTAACCTTTACTAAGGTCCTATTACCCCCCTAAACTTATTTTTTAATTAATTTTCTACCCCTTTTTGGCCTATGTGGCACTATCCTTGTAAATATTGTCAACACGCGTTGGGCCCACAAGATAGTGCCACGTAGGCCGAAAAGGGGTAGAAAATTTTCCTTAAGTTTTGAAAGGAAGTCATTTTCCTTAAATTTGAGGAAAATGAGTTGATTTGGAAAACATTTTCCAAAACATTTAACCCAACCAAACATGAGAAAATTAGAAAACATTTTTCGAAAAATGTTTTCCTTCGTACCAAACACACCCTAAGTTGGGGTCTAAACTGATTGGATTCAGTTTACGCTTTATCAAAATAAGTTAGGGTTTTGAGAGAAGAGAAAAGAAGAGGAGAAAATAGGAGAAGAATCAAGGAATCGTCAAGTTCTTGAAGCTAGACTTGTGGATTTCGCCAAAGGTTCATCCCGATGAGGTATGTGAGATTACATAGCATTGGATTCGTTCACCCACGCGCCAATCATGATTTCATTCAGCAAAATTATGTTCTTGAAAGTATAGAAATGGAGTTCTTGATGGATTTTTTTGAAGTTTCTATTAGGTTCTTGATTGTTGAAGTTGTTGAGGAGTTCTTGATTTAAATTCATGAAATTAGATGTCGTTTTGAGTTGATTCTTGCATATTTTGGTTATGTATTCAAATCTAAGTGTTTGGGGAAAGAACTAATTGAATCTAGAGGGTTTAGAATTGAAAAACGACTAAGGAAATTCGTCAGAATTCTGGGGAAAAGGGGTGGGGCGCCGCGCCACTCAGAGTGCCCCACAAAGTGTTCTCTAGTTGGGGCCTTGGGTCCCTGGGGGGCCGCGCCAGCCAGTGCGCCCCAACTCCAGTTCTGTAGTTTTGCCTTTAGAGCCCCACCACATTCAGAGCGCTAGGGACGCCATGGCTTCTACCTTTTCCCAGTTCTCTCCGTTTGAGTTCCCTTGTAACGTACCCATGTTTTCTAGTTGATTTCTACACTCTAAGGTACGTTTAAACAACATGAAATCATCCATAACATGAGATCATCAGCCTTAAATCCATAATTCAATTCAAGAAAAGTTAAGAGTCAAGTCAAGAGAAGTTCATAGAGTTTTCTAAAGGTCTTTTACAAATGTTTTAACTTTATTTTAAGACTTGAGTTCTGAGTTAAGTAAAGTGTAAAGATTGAACTTCATATCTTCAAAAGAGTATATGGGGACTATGTATATCCAAAGAGTAAAATGTTTTCACATTTAGAACAAGAAAGGAAACTGAGATTTCCAAAGGAGCCTTTGAGCTAGTTTTCAGTAAAGAGTAAATGCTTTCACAATTAAGCAAGAGAGGAAACACTAATTTCCAAGAGAGCCTTCGGGCTAGTTTTTGAGTAATTATCTCAAACCACAGAGTTGTGTTTTTAAACATATGAGCTAGCTAGTATATTTTGGAGTAGTATTGAGCACCACTATGGGGGAGAGTTCAGACAACTCCCAGCCCCCATAAACCATGTAGCTACCATGAGTAGAAAAGAGTCATACTTTTTAGATGATTCCTTAGTGATTTTTAGCATAGACTAGTGGATCCACTTAGTAGTCAGGTTCTATACCCTCGGCAAGGTATAGGACGGCCCTGGCAGCAAGAGGCAAAACGCTGAATCATCACAATAGCTCTTAAGTGATGGTTGTCGGTTAGAGAAACTCCCACAGAAGTATTTTGTATTATTATATACACAGAGTTACTTGTATTTTTATATACACCCATAGTTTATATTGTATCTTTGCATACATACAGAGTTACTATTGTATTTCTAAATATCAGAGTTGATATCCATGTTTTGAAGCTTTTCTTTATAATGCACTTATTTATATTGCTTTATATTGAAATAAGTTCAGTTGAGTTGAGACCAAGTTTGTTCTTTCAGTTCCCCTTTCAAGCTTATGTTTTGCTTTAGAATTTCTCTCGCATGCTCGTACATTCAATGTATTGATGCCATTTGGCCTGCATCGTTGTTATGATGCAGATACAGGTAACTAGGATCAGCATCTAGCACTTCGTTGATCCAGTTGAGCATTTAAAGTCTTGTGGTGAGCCTCCTTGATTTCCGGAGGATGCCTATTTACATTGCTTTAGTAGTTTTCAGTTGTTAGGATGATCGGGGGTCTTGTCCCGACATCCCTCTTAGTTTTAGAGGCTTCATAGACAGTCAGTTAGTTCATTTATCTTTACCTTGCTATTGGCTTATGTTTTGAGACTTGAGTTGCCATCTTGGCTAGTTGAATGTTTCTTTTAAGACATTCTAAGTTTATTTCATGAGTTCATCTTTTGAGACTATTTTCTTGTTATTTAAGTCTTCCGCTGAGTAGTAAGCCAGGCCAAGGGTTCTCTTGGGGCCAACAATGGTTCTCGAGTGCCAATCTCGCCCAGGGTGTAGGCTCGGGGCGTGACATATAAAAATTAGGTTAAAATAGTAACTTCATCTACTTCTACTTTTCAAAAGTGTGTAACGTGTACTGCTTTCTGTAAACGTGTAGCACATCTCTTTACGTCAAGAAAAGGAACATCCCAATTCATATTGACTCTCTCACCTTCTACTTTACTCTTCTTCTTTGCATTGCAATTTCCATGGCAACCATTTCTAACTTTCATCAAATAGAACCTAAACTTTACTTCAAAGCCGTCTCACTTCGACTTCTCACTATCGAATTTTTACTCCTATAGAACCTAATGTTATTTTCTCGGATAAAGAGAGTTGATTGGTTATGTATATATTAGCAGTTGTTGCAAAATCAAGATTCAATTCAAAGATGCATTTTGAGTTTAAAAAATTCAAATCTGTCTATAAGGGTTAATTTGTGAGCTCAATAGATGATCTCGAATCGAGTAACGACATGCATATATGTTTCTTCTTATTTAATTTATAACTCTTTTCTTTTGTTCATCAGTTATTTCCACAAATACAAAATTATTCACCCTAGGTGTTTGATCATTTGCCTCAAAAATCGAATAATCTTTTGTTATATTGTTTTTTAGTAAGCTAGCATTTGGCCATAGATTTTCAAATATTTTGGGCAAATATTGTTTGGGTGAAAATTTCACCATGTGTTTGGCCATAGTATTTGAGAATTATATTTCAATATTTTAGAAAAAATATGATTTATATCCATAAGTTTTAAAAACTATCAAAACTAACCATAAGTTTGTATTACAAGTCAATTGGATCTTCGTTGCAACAAATAACAGGTAGTGTCCATGACACTGGAGCAATGTGGTTGTTTGGAGTGAGTGCAACAAGCATCATTCCAGACAATGTGAAGTAAAAAAAACACATGACTTTGTTACACTGAGCTGATTGTTCATTATTTTCATGAACAACCATATCATCACTTTCATATTCACTAAATATTTCATTACTACTTTGGTGTTTACGTAAAAAATTATGTAATACAACACAAACAACTACTATAGTGGGTGTTTTTGTAAAAGATAAAAGTTTGCTGTAGAATTTGAATATTTTTAAAGATCCCAAATAATGAGATTTGACCCAAATACTAATTTTTTCCTAATATTTGGAAATTTAGGTTATTTGCCAAATAATGACAAATTGTATGGACAAACACTATTTGCCAAATTTTTTCTCAAATTTTACTTGGGAAAGCTATGGCCAAACGGATCCTAGCTATTTTGCAACATGTACTCATCTAATAAGAGATAGTACTGTGTTTGTTTGTACTCGAAAGAGCTTACGAGAAAAAAAAATTGTGGCTTTTGATGTATTAATTGATAAGGTTCATTTGTCCTGGAAAGTTGGGTACGTGGCACGTCTAGTCGATCTCTTTCACACAGTCAATTTGCTGAAGAAATTCCTATAGTTTTTGTAATCTTTGCTTCCCTTAATTAATGGTTTCGGTAAATATGAGTTTATCAATGGAAAGCATAGATATTTTCTTTTTGTTAAATGGTGATGGTATATATCCCTCACTTTTCTAATGAAGGAATATTAACTCTAAATCTAAAAACTAAGATATATATTTGCCCCTTTCCGTTCCTACTATATTAACCAACTAGTCGGGCAGTTGAAAATAAAATTCTTAGAAGAAAAACAAATATTGGCATTTTCTCCTAGCACATATATATATGTTCATTATTGATTGGTGTTGGTTTGTTTTGTTGAAGATAACATAAAACTCCTTGTATGTTGTTGTTGTTGGAAAACTATATGCACAGCGGAAGCATACCATAATCATACAACTTACATGAATAATAGACAACACATTGTTTATACTAGAACAAGTACAATCATGTTAGGGCATATACACTTTCTGAATTTAATTTCAGAATTACCTCTTGAAGCGTGAGCCGATACCTTCATGTGAATCCACAAGCTAGTCGACAAGCTAGAAACTTCAAGCAAATTCATAAGCTATTCCACAAACTAGACCACAGTTCTACGGTCTTGTACAGTGATCCCAAGTTCACTTCCGAACCCTCTCAATACTTGGGTGGACAAGTATTTTATGGAAAAATTATCATAATTCAAGGGTTAGAAGAATCCCTATTTATAGAGATTTCTTCTTAGTCCAAGGAAAAGGAATACCATGTCTTTCCTTAGAATAGAAAGACATGTGCATCGTCTCCCTTTCCTTAGAAAAGAAAAAGTCATGTCCTTCTTCCTTTCCTTAGAATAGAAAAAGTGATATACTTCTCCCTTGCCTTAGAACATAGAAATATACATACTTCTCCCTTTCCTTAGAATAGAGAAAGACACAAACTTCTCCTTTTTCCCTTTACAATAAATTCTGAGTTCTAGATAAATATGAGCACGGTAGGGACCACAGAATTAATTACTGAGGCTTCCAATTATGAAAATAATTCCAAATAATTAATTTGAATTATTCTTACCATAATAAATT
>NW_006239267.1:365403-366150 GCF_000226075.1 Solanum tuberosum | reverse complement strand
TCCATAAACTTATACAGACCTAACTCAGATGGAGAGTCTACTGTTAGTTTAAGTCAAGTGAAAATCCTCTAGTTACATTGATCCAATCCTATATTACTCAGTTTAGGAGAGTTAATATAGATTATCAAAACTAGACGATTAATTACATAGTGACTTATGTCAATTTCATCCGATAGGGAGGAAGGTCTAAGCCAACACATAAAATTAATACTTCACTACTATTTAATCAAATATGACCAAAAACTACATATAACGATCCAAAAAAAATTAATTTCTTACTAGGTCGTTCTTATGAATCTACCAAATTCCAGATCAGAGTCCCTTTTTTTGAATTCCAAAATTATGATCAATTTGGTTGAAAACGTTGTTTGGCCAAAATAGAATTTTTTCCGTTCAATTTTTTTTATCACATATCATCATTTGTGAAATAGATACACGAATCAAGAACAAATAACAAAAAAATTCTAAAACTATTTACATTATCTGAATACTATTTTCCAAAAATCAGCATATTTATGTATACATTGAATATTAAAATTCAAAACATACCTTATAGATATTAATGCATCTTGAACAACAAAAATTGAAGAAAAAATAATCACTCATGCAACATACATATATGGTGTCAGATATTCACTCCAATAAATTTAGAACAGGAGCTAACTCAGATGGAGAGTATATTGTTAATTTAAACCAAGTGAATATCATTATCCCTAGATCAATTGATTCAATCATATATCAATACAT
>NW_006239267.1:364726-365353 GCF_000226075.1 Solanum tuberosum | reverse complement strand
TATGGAGGAAGGTCTAAGCCAACACATGAACTTACTACTTCACTAAAATTTAGTCATGAAGACCATAGAGAACAAACTCTATCACCTCTGTATCATAGTCGAGTAATTTTCATTTAAATTAATTTTCAAGATACGAAAATATATATAAAAAAATTAACTTCATCTAAACGACCTCAAATTGCCAAATCACTTCATAACTAAGAATTTTTAATTTGACTGTTTCTGATGAACCTACTGAATTCAGATCAATTAGAGTTTAAAAATAATATTAATCTCCAAAGTTATGATCAAATTCAGATTGAAACGATTTAAGAAAAATAATCAGATCCATATCCTTATCATATATCAATTCATGTGAACTCATCATGTGTAATCATGTACCACATTTAACATAAATAAACTGATATAAAGGAATATATTATCACATTTTAATTTTAGAGAGCGAATTAAAAACCATTTTAAGGGCCTCAAAACTATAACCAGATAGCAATGAGTATGTCTTACTAGTCCATCACCAATGAACGTACCAAATTTCAGGTCAATTGGAGTCTATAAAAAATATTTCCAAAGCTATGACCAAATTCAAATTCAAGTGGTTTAAGTATCTTTAGGAATTAAAACAATATG
>NW_006239267.1:363133-364713 GCF_000226075.1 Solanum tuberosum | reverse complement strand
TGGAACCATCAAATTTCAAGTCAATCAGATATCATAAAATTCATGACCACCTTAACTATGACCAAATTTGAAAAAATAATCGTTTCAAGCATAGTTAAAGATTAAAATGACTTGATTCACATTTTAATTCTCTTTTTAATAATTATCTCCATGAGTACAAAACATACTTGTGTCCTGTCTTTTGGCTAAGACACACAACTAAACTCCTTATAATAAATTATTCTCTAAATTAATACACTTGAGAATCTAAGATATTATGTTTTATTAATACACTTGAGAATCCAAGATATTATGTTTCTCTCTTTTGACTGAAAACCTCGATATCTCTTCTCATGAATTAATTAAGCATTACTAGTATTTTAAGGTAAATCAACATTTACGTAAATAAATATTTACCACTAATATTCACTTAGAATAATTTATACTTGATGAATTGAGGATGTTCTAATGACTCAAATACATAGATCATTTTAGTGAATCCTATTTATTAATCATAATTCTCAATTCATCTATTACAAAATATATTATCACATGTATAAAGTCTAAAGAATTTTCAACGATTTCAAATAAATAAATCGCTTAAGTGATAACTATTTATTAACCAAAAAATTCTTAATTTATACAAATTGATATATATGTAATGAATAACATGCTCAAATAATTATTGAAAAAAAAAAAGCAAAAAAAATTCAATTGACCTGAAGAGTGACTACCACCACCACTTAACAAGGTTTGGAGTCAACAATTAGTCAAGAACAAAATTTATTAAGTTGAAAAAAAAAACTTCACAATCAGTTCAATGATAATTTGTTCATCAACAACCTCTATGATTCCCTTTCTTATCAAGCTTTGCAAATTTGATGGATTAATAAGAAACAAACCAAAAAAAATTGCAACTAGCTGCCGAAAAAAAATCAATCACATGTGCAGAAGTTCATACTTTCATTTATTAAATAAAACAAATCCATTGAACTTTAACTTCAAATAATCATTAGGACAAATGTTTACTATTGTTGTCCATTCCCACGTGAAAGTGAAAAATTGTCGCCAACACATTGTGCCCTCTTGATTATCTCAAAATTTAAGAGCGTATGTACTTTAGTCAACGAATCAAAAACCTTAAAGTTTCATCTGATTCATTTATTTTTTCGCGATAAAAATATATTTACCAACCATGAATCAAACATACAATTGCACATACATATATTTTATGTTATCTATAAAGATGTAAGTATGGCTCTGATATCAATTGTTGGAAAACTATATGCACAGCGGAAACATACCAAAATCATATAACTTACATGAATAATAGACAACACATTGTTTATACTAGAACAAGTACAATCATGTTAGGGCATATAAACTTTTTGAATTTAATTTCAGAATTACCTTTTGAAGCGTGAGCCGATACCTCATGTGAATCCACAAGCTAGTCGACAAGCTAGAAACTTCAAGCAAATTCATAAGCTAGTCCACAAACTAGACCACAGTTCTCCGGTCTTGTATAGTGATCCCAAGTTCACTTCTGAACCCTCTCAATACTTGGGTGGACAAGTATTTTATGGAAAAAATTATCATAA
>NW_006239267.1:349401-362380 GCF_000226075.1 Solanum tuberosum | reverse complement strand
ATGTTTTTGTCAGTCAGTCTAAAGCAACTATCTCTACTCGGTCCCGTTCAATACATACAAAATGCACTAGCACAAGAAGTTGGAACTATACCATTCACATAATCAAGATAAACTACATATAATCTTGTTCTACCATCGAACCGATGGCATGTCCAATTTCCATCTTAGATTGTGAACAAAAAAACTTTATACTTATAAGAACCGATGATTTAATCCTCTGTGTACAACCTTAAACTCTATACACTAAATCATCTACTATATAAGTAAACAAGCACCATAAACGAATATATGATCTATTAAAATAAATAAATAATTATTCTATAATAAATACTATATCTAAACACGTGGTTAATAGTATATATCCCAACAGTTGTGTTTGGACTAGTAAAGGCTAACACCTTGGTGTCATTAGAATGTGAAATTCAGCTTCGTACTCCCTTTTAACATATTTTTGCTTGATTAATTTAACAAAAAATTTCTCCTGTCATTACTCTTAATCAAGAAAATACACTCTTCTTGGATTGTCTTAGAAATTCTAATGATTTGGTCAATTTCATTTTTCATCCTTCTTAGTTTTTCTACTTCAGATTTCAATCTTTGTAAGTACGTACTAAAATAGGTGCCTGAGCAAATAAGTTTTATCTCCTAAGATATTTGTACAGATATATCTATATGCGTTCGCTGATAAAATATAGCTATTGTATTTTGTTAATGATTCCTTTTAATTTGCGGAGGCTGCAGAATTGTTATAATATCATCCAAGGAAGTTAAGAAAAGTGAAAGAAACTTGCAGGTTCCCCTAGAAGTTGGAGTTGAGATGAAATTGACATATAGCTACATGTCAGAACTGTAGGATCAAAAGAGAACGTAGAACTGATATGTTGAATATAATTATCAAGATTCTGGTTGTTCTGAATTCTGAAGTAACAAAGAAAAATTGTACAAAGTTCAATTCTTCTCTACACAAATAGACTTGAATAACCTGCTGAAATCTGCCTCCTCTTTAATACGTGCATCAATTCCTTTGTGTGTGTTGTATCTGCTGAAGAAGTCGGAGAACTAGAAGGTGGCAAATATTTTAAGGTTCATTATATCAAGGTGTGCCAAAACAATAAACAATTTTGATTGCTTTATCATCTCTCTTCTTCTAGAATGGCAAGACATAAAATTGTTCTTTGTGGTATATCAAACTACAACAACTAGGATTGCAAGATGCAACAAAACTTGTCATACTCAAGAGTACTCATCTATTGTCTTGCAATTTACAGTGGATATTCAGTTTATTTATGAATATAAAATGCATAAATGGGAAGTGTAATCCATTGTGAGGGTTAATTTGTTTGCTTTCAAATGTGTAATTTCTATACTTTTTATACTTCATATATAAATTGTACGAGCAAAGAAGACATACCAACTTTCTTGAAACAAAGCTGAGAATTGATTGACGCAAGAAAATTTTACAAGAACAATGGAGAATCTACTTGATAAATTAGCAAAGGTAGCTTTGATATGTGCATTTCAAAATATGCAACTTTTGAAGATACTCATAACACAATTTCACGTAATAGAGCTCTGCTAGCATAAGCTTGTACAATTTTAGCTGTATGTTTTTGAAGATGTCAGTGTTTCTCTTTTTTGGTTCTTTATTGCTACCCTAAGTCAGTCAATGACTATGCAAAGCATCCACCACTTGAAAATATAAATTGTCGAGTCCGTGCTTGCATGGCACGGGTCATGCTCATCTAGTATTTTATTTTTTATAAGCCAAAAGGCATAGGACAAATACAACATCAGATAATTGTACAAAATACAATCCCAAGTGTATGGTGGAGGCCTTTTAACTTTTGGTTCTTTCTACCTCAATTTTATATTTTTATTGACAATCAAACTTGTGGAAGACACTTTATATCCACATGTGAACAACAAAAAATAGGTGTGCCTTATGCTCAAAAGGTCCAAGAGCAACTTGGAGGTCTCATTTCAAGCGACCTAAGCGACGTGCAGTGTTTCAAAAAAGTGAAAGCGTGACGCGAGACATTTTATATAGCATGAGATAAGGTTTAATTCCAAAATATGGGCCATAAGATTCATAGGTCTATGTGATGTAAATCTTATGTACCTTTAATTTTACTAAATAAATAAAAGTAATTTTTTAAAAATATATTCAATTAACTACCAATAATATAGAAAAAATGTTATTATAGTTTTCTTTGAGAAACACACAAAATGGTAACAACTAAAATAATCTTTAAAATAATATCATCACGAACTCCATTACCGGTCTCCACGTTTATAAGTCTTTCGTACCCTCAACTAATATTTGTTTAAATATTTTAAAGAAGGAGAAAGATAAGATGTTAAAACCAACGATTAAAAAAAGAATAAAATTGCCTCAGAGGGATAGTGTTATTTCCCTATCAATTTCAGACATAATCCTATAAGAAAAACTATTTATACAGTGTCATTCTCTATGAAATTTATATACTAGTCTATGAGCACATGCTTCACACGTTTACTCTATATCCATGAATATAAAATTTTAAAAATGACTCAAAGTAATTAGGTGTTTGAGTTATAATATTAAAAAAATAGAAATCAAGAAAAGCTTAAATTATGAAAAATGATGAACATTGGTAACTTTACCTGCTACACTGTAGGTGATAATTTTCTTAAATATATAGGAAATAGACTTATATGAAAAACGTCTACACTCTAAATAAAGTTATCTTTAAATATATCTCCCGAGAATAGATGGGTCGAATTGGTCTGCTTTGTCATTTTTTCTTATGAGAAATAGGTGCACATATCAACCATTCGGACTCGAAAGTGTGTGCATATACACGCACTGAAAATTTTATATTTTTTTCTTTATAATCATTATATCATATCATCATCATATTAATATAAGTGGGAACAAAAAAAGTTAAAAATTGAATGACGATTTTACCCCTACTATAAATTAAAATGTTAAAAAAAAATCATTGTTTAATTTAAATGTTAAATTGTATCATTTTAATAAAAATGTTAATGAATTTTGTACTTCCTTAGATTAATTCCTAATTCAAATATTTAATTTAATAATATTTATCATCTATAATCTATATGTATATTTAATTTAACCATCATCATCATATCATATCATCATCATATTATATTATCATAATAATATTATTATTATTATTATTATTATTAAAAGTGGGAACAATCTAAGTCAAAAGTAGAATTACGAAAATATCCCTTACCTATTAATTTATTTTCTTAAAATCATTTTAAAAAATTATTTTTCCATTTAAATCAACTTCATAACTACACCTCTTCATTTTCCTAGCTTATCATCATATTATCATAAATAAATAAATAAATAATAATAATAATAATAATAAAAATAAATAATAATAATAATAATAATAATCATCATCATCATTATTATTATATTATTATTATTGAAAGTGGAAAGCTCCAAAATTTAACGTTCGATTGTCATTTTACCCATATACTAAATAAAAAAGTTATAAAATACTTTATTAACTAAATATTAAATAGTAATCATAAATTAATTTGTCATTTTTCCTTCACATATAAAAATGAGAAATTAAACTTCTATTAAATTAGTAACTAGTAAGTATATATATAAGTAGAACCAAAATATTTTAAAATCTGAATTACCAAAATGTCCATAAAATATTGAATGACATTAATGTCCTTCAATATAATATTATTCCTACAACAACATTGTACAAGAATATAAATATACACTTAGTTCAATGCATTAGGCTATTGAATATATATACACGAAAATATCCATTAATATTTTGCCATTTATTTAATCCTATTTATGTGATATTTATTTTTTTGCTAAAAAGTAAGTCTATCTAGCAAATGAATGAACTAGATAAATCAAAAGACATGGAATTATGTGTATTTAATTCTGTAAATGATTTATCTTCCGATTCCTAATGCAAAAAGTAAAACATCTCTTCGTAGTAATAAACATATGGAGAATTCGAAAAGTCTTTTGGTATATCCAATGTGCAGTAAATTCTTTTGATCAATTCAATACAATATATTCATTTACTAAATACTATATATTGTGTATATATAGTGAAAAATCATAAGACAACTATCCCAATTCACCAAATTATTAAATTATTAATCCTAATTTGTGTAGGCACATTTTCTCATATTTATTTTGTGTTTGTGTCATCTTTTCTACTTCTATTTATGTTCTCTATTTTTCTATTGACATTATAAATTATTGTGTTTAATTCAACTTGTTCATATATGTTTTCTGATTAGTTGAAAGTTCATCTTATTTGGGTACGTAAACGTGTGTATCATAATTATTTCACCTCTTGCAACATAGAAATTTGTCATGCAAATATCAAATCAGGTAAGATTACTTTCTTTTTAATTATAACTTCTTAGAGTATCATGAAACTATATATTCTTGTTTGTGTAAATTTTGGTTATGAATTAATTTACATAATTTAACCAATATTTTTTTTGTTAAATTCACAGATGATAGAACTAATAATTTAGAATTAGGCAAAGTGTACACGTACCTATAATAATTATGATTTATATACATTGATTTGATATTTTAGCAATAATTATTTTTATCATTAATAATAACTATTTTTTTTTGTAGGCATACACCACAAAATTGATAATGATCCACTAGCTATCATAAGAAAGGTATATGTTGATCTAATTTATGTGCAAATTTTACAAAACACAATTCACATTCCACAACTTCTTTATTTGTATGTGATTATAAAAAGATGGAGGCTACAATTTCTTAGAAAGATGGAATTTTTTTTTAAAACATACAATATTTTGAACCAATAAGAGATGCTTAAATTATGTGTTGTGACATATTAAAAAAAACTTTTATCAAGTTAAGTACTTGATATATTAAAAACAATACATAATTAAAATTGTTCGAATATTACCTTTGAAATTCATTTGATAGCAATATTTCAGTATAATGTACCTTGTAATGATAATAATCTTGATTGAATAGGCTCAACATATTGGTTTAAGCTTGTATATCTTCTGTTCAATTACTATGCAAGTTATCGCACAATGATCATGTACAAGTCATCTTAAGGAACACATAGACTGATCAAATTTCTATTTAACTTTTGCAAAATACTATTCTCATTCGACAACAACTTCTTAATACGTATGCAAATATGAAAAGGTGGAGACTACTAAGGTGAAAAAGAATATGAAAACTCAAGACAAGAAATATTTTGAAATCACACTTGACATTTAAATTATGAGTTATGACATATTAAACAAAATAAACTTTTATCAAATTGAATACTTGATATACACGAACAACATACATGTCCGAGTATATAAGTATCGTTATAACAACTCCACACAACTTAGCATGGGACACACGTGCAATGCACGTGCCCATGATTAGTATTATTAAAAGTGAACAGCTCCAAATTGAAAAGTTGAATTACCATTTTAACCCTACACTAAATTAAAAGCAAAAAGGAGGCACATAATAGATTTGGAGCTAAAGACGTCTTAATCTTTAGAAACATACTTCATTAGATGATTGGATTTAGAAACACATGCATCTCACAACAAAGAGATACACCATCAACATCAGATGAGGAAAACGAAAGAATGCATGGATAAGGCAAGAAGAAGTTACCATGAGCTTAAAGAGGAACCAATGTACAATTAAATCACTATTGAAAGAGGGAGAACATTCTATAAATAATGAAGAGGCGGACCAAACGAGATACAAATAGATATCTTTGCATTTTTTTAAATTTGTTTTGGGCCGTTAGTTCAGCCTTTTTACTGAACTTGTCATTGCTTTTTTATGTAAAAATGTTTGGCCCAAATGTGATATTTTAATTTTAAAAAATCAAGATTTGTGAATTGAGGTTAAGAATAACCTCTAAAATAAGATTTTTATCAATTAAAATTCAAGAATAGAGGATAGTGACAAATCAAGACTCATAATTTGAGGATAGTTGCAAATTTAAACTAAGATATTATAACGATCAAGATTCTATAATTACGGATAGGAATAAACTTAACTAACAATACTTGCATAGAAACCAAGAAAAGCATGGATATGACTATATGAGGCAGTGCAGACTCCTGTCATTTCACCAGCAACTCTACACACTTAATTTTTTTTGCAAAATGAACGTATATTTTTTTAAGATTACATTTTTTATTACTCATTACATAAATGTGTTTCATAGAATGTAAGATATCATTAAAATTAGTCTACACAAATTAACATGGGACACACGTGCCTAACACTAGTTGTTAAATAAATAATAATAAAAATAAATAAAAATGTTATCTTTTTAATGAAAAAATACACTTGATTCACTTTGGAATCCAAATCTATTCTTTTGTAAAGTGGCTTTTGTCTTTTTCTGATTCTATATGTTCGGTTACAAACTCCAATAAACAATTGAAGTACTAGCAAACATCTTAATTTTTATTTCAAATTGTATAATTCAAACCATTTAATTGAAGTTAAATATTCCTCATTTGCACAATGATTTCAACAATGGCTAATCGACTTCCATTTGTTATTTTTCATGAACTTTATTTCTTGGATGACCATTTAAATTATAGAAATAACTTAGTAAAGAACCTTTTTTTAGTATTTCAATCAGTAAATACTAGTATAGGAAACTTACACGATTCTTTTTTTTTTTTTGCAGAAGATCTATAACTATTACGATATGATTTACATTGTTGGTCATTGAAAATCCTCACAGACTGGATGAATTCCATTTATCCGGAGTCCGATATACACAGAAGATGCAAAACATTTTTTTTATGTTTGATAGATAACCCTAGCCGTCTAATGTGGTGATTTTTTTTTTAATCTTTTGCTATACCTATAATGGTGTATTTATACATCAAGGGTTAGGGTTAAGGATCATGACAATCTAATGGGCTATATAACTTATTGGTAGACCTGATCCAATAATTATCAGAAAATCAACACAACTAAGCAAGCATAAGGATATTTACTCCTTAAAATCATACTTTAAAGCTATTGTAGTATTTAGGAGATAATGCATAAGTACCAAATTTTCATGATCCAATCACAAGTTGTGATGAAAAGCAAGGATATGGCTATATGAGGTAGTGCAACCTCCTGTCATTTCACCAACAACTCTAAACACCTATTTATTTATTTTGCAAAATGAACTTATATTTTTTACAATTACATTTTTATTACTCATTACACATATGTGTTTCATAGAATGTAAAATATCATTAAAATGCGTCTACACAAATTAACATGAAACACGTGCAACACACGTGCCCAACACTAGTTGTTAAAAAAGCAAATAATTAAGAGATAAAAAAGTTATCTTTTTTACAAAAAAAATATACCCTTTAAATTTTTTGAATCTAAATCTATTATGGTGTAAAATTACTTTTATCTTTGTCTATTTGTATACGCTTGGTTACAAACTCCAATAAGCAATTGAAGTACTAGCAAACATCTTATTTTTATTTTTAAATTGTATTATACAAATCATTCAATTGAAGTTAAATATTCATCATTTGCACAATGATTTTACACAATGGCTAATCGACTTCCATTTGTTATTTTTCAAGAAGTTGATTTCTTGGATGACCGTCTAAATTGTTACACCCCAGAATTTTTTTGAAGTAAGACTCGAACCATCCTTCGTTGTGAGTAGGATTTTACCAAGGAATTAAAATTTTTCTTAAGTGTTAAGGTCACTAGATGTTGCACCTTGTGTTCAAAGAAGAACTAAAGAGAATTCATTCAAGTCATTCGTAACTTCTTTTAAATTTTGGGTCAACTTCAAATGACCATAATTTTCCGTACAAGATGAGTTAGGTGGCCCATAAGATATCAAATTGAAGGTCTTTGGATTATCTTTCCAACGCCGCTGAGTTTTATAAGTTTCGAGCTTGTATGAGGGAGATATGCCCTTTTGAAGTCAGGTTGTCCATTTAAGAGTTACCCAAAAGTATGAGGGGTATTTTGGTCTTTTTCTTACCCAATTAGATTAAAACGAAATATGGTAATATTTATGGGTCTAAACTGATTTGGTTCAGTTTTCACAAATCCTAATTACGCTTAGGGTTTTAGAAGAAAGTTCAAGAAGAGAAAAGAAAGGAAAGGAGGAGAAAAAGTTAAAAGTTCCAAGCGTTCGTTCAAGAAATTCAAGATTTCGTCAACCTAGTTCTTTGAGGTATGTGAGTTTCTCATAGTGTTGGGTTCGTTCACCCACACGCCAATCATGTTATTTTCAGCAAACTTTCGTTCTTGAAGATGAAGAATTTGAGTTCTTGATTTGTTTCTTGAAAGTATTGTTTCCGTTCTTGAATTAGGATGCGTTTGATGAGTTCTTGAGATAAAAGTTAGTGAATTGAGGGTGGTTTGGAGTAGATTATCGTGTACATAAGTTGAGTATTTGAATCTAAGTGATTGGGAAAGAAATCATTCGATTTTAGGTGAATTAGGGTCGAAAAACGAGTAAGAAAAGATCGGCAGAAAATAAGGTACCAGGTCGCGGACCTGTTCAACAGAGTGAATTTTCCCTCTCCGCGCCATGGAGAAAACGCGGACTCCACTGTTAAAAAATTATTTCGCGACCAAATATTATAATTCACCTCCGCGTCACGAACTTGCTCCTCAGACAGTGTTTTTCAACAGTTTCTCATTATTAACTATCTAAGACTCATTTAATCATCACGATATCCTTCCTATCATAAATCATAACCTTGAATTCATAATTCAAATTCAAGGTAGAGCTAGAGATAAGTCTTGAGAGTTCTTCCGAACATTTTGAGAAAATTCCTTTGAGCCCTTTTGATGAGTCTTCTACAACTTCTAATAACTTGTATTAAGACTCGAGTAAGTGAAAATGAGAATGAAGAGAATATTTTCATGAGTCTACATTATCATCGAGATCCTTCATAGTATGAATCATAACTCTTGAATTGATAATTCAAATTCAAAAAAGATCTAAGAGTACAATTCAAGAAAGTCTTTGAGTTAAATCGTGAATACTTTGAGATTAACTATCGATTTGAGCTAAGTTTTGAGAAAGTAAGTATGAGAATGAGAGGAGTCGTATACATGAGTTCCATATCGTTATGTAGACCCTTGAGTCAAGTTGTTCGTGCCCATAAATTTCCGCATGAACTCCATAACTTGAGTTTCTTTGAGAGGAGTAGTATCTTCAAGTTATAAGTCTTGAGTATTGATGTTCCTAACCCTTTTGAAATTATATTCCTAGTCATGGGACTACTACATGTTACCCATGAAGGTCCTTGAGTTGTGTAGTTCATGCCCATAATTCCGCATGAACCCTACGAGTCGAGCATTCAGGAGATGAGTAGTACCATTGAGTCCTTGGGTTCTGGAGTCATTGAGTTTCGAGTATTGAGTTTTGCATATGGTTATTGAAAACATTGAATTGAGTCGTTCACGTCCATAATTCGGCAATAACCTTATTTTGAGAAGTGTTTTACAATTATTCATAATTTGTTTAAAGGCTTGAGCATTTGAGTATGAGGAAGAGTAGAGTCAAGTTTCATTTTCTTTAAAATGATATATGGGAAGTAAGTATTCTTAAGAGAAATGTTTTTACATTTAAGAAAAGAGGAAACACCGATTTTCAAAAGAGTTCATGAGCAATTTTCAGCATTATCTCTTTTTAAAGAAACCTTTAGAGTAATAATCTCAAAGATGAGGAAGAGGAATTTTTTACTTTAAAACATAATGAGCTAAGTATATTTTGGGAGTATGATTGAGCACCGATGAGGGAGAGTTCTAAAAACTCACAACTATAATGACCTGGTCTCGTCATTATAGAAATGTCAACGAGGGAAAATTTGGGGCTGAAAAACCTTTTCGTAGTATTTGGATTTTCCCAACCTAGTTAAGATTTGGATGAAATCGGAGTCTTTAAGGTGTAGAGAAATCTGGTAACAACCGGGTGAGTTAATTTGATTTTGATTACATGAGTAGTTAGATAACTCGTTAAAGAACCTGCACGACTTTACAGAATTGAATTCGAGCGAGTAGAACTCCCGAAATCAATCTTAGCGTAAAGGGTATTTTCTGATCGTCGTTGGTTAGAGGTGTGTTGTGAAATAGGGGTCTTGGAATTCTTTAAATAGCTCACTGGTTCCGTGCAAGCCGCTTTGGCGGGATTGGTGTCGCTCTGCCGGGGACGCTGCAGCGGGGTGAGGGCCACTGGGGCGGGTTCGACGCGACTTAAAGTCGTAAATAAACCCTTAAATGACCTTATTTGGCACTTTCGATTTTTAGAGCTAAGGAACGAACCCCAGACGACTCCTACTCATTTTTCACCATTCTTGAGGCTAAAGGTAAGCTTTTCACTCCCCGTATCCATTTTTCGATCCGTAGAACGTAATATAATGGGTGAATATTGATCGGGGAGGGTTTTGTTATAGATTCTATAGTGGCAACAACCCTGATTTGGATAATTGGGATCATGAGTTTGATCTAGGGTTCATAGAATTGTTAGTAATTCGGGTAATTAGTGATTGTTTATTAATTCCCGTATTATATTGATTGTTTGTAGACCAAGAACAAGTGGAATGAATCCGGAGAGGGAAGGATCAAGTTTCTTAGGGTTTCAAGCTTGTTTCGAGGTAGGTGATGGTTGTGATTCTATGATTGTGTAATGTATGTTTGTTCTTGCCTCATTATGATACATGTATGTATATGGATGTTGCATTATTGATCACACTTGTTGTAACTGAGATAGATGAATGATGGTTACCATGAAATCATGACTTAATTGTATGATCTTGAGGATATACTTGTGATTGTGATTGCGGTGTGATTGAATGGATCGGTTGCCACGTTTCGGCATAACTAACTTGGATCGATTGTCACATTCCGGCATAACTGTGTGATCGGTTGCCACATTCCGGCATAATCATTGGATCGGGTACCACGTTCTGGTATGCTAACTGTTTGGGTTTGGGTTCCATGAGAGGACCAATGAATTGATATAATTGTGTATCTTGAGAAATGTGAAGGTGTTCATTGTTAGTAAATGTTGATAATATTGTATATGTTCATGATATGCATGTGATTATATTGTTGTGATGACTTATGTATGTTGCACTTAGTGGGATAGCCGCGTGATCCTACCAGTACACTATGGTTGTGTACTGATACTGCACTTGCTCTTATTTTTGTTGAGTACAAGGCATCTTCAAGTGGCTACTGACAGACCTCGCTTAGGAGATCAGTGATCGTCATTCGTATATGTCCACCATTTCCGGACTTAGAAGATGTTCTAGTTAGTTTATTAGTTCATTAGATTGGGGTTACATCCCTTCTTGTTTAGACTTGTTGAACTTTAGATGTTTTGGTACATTGACTTTCAGGTTCTAGGTTATTACTTTCGCATTGTTAGTTTATTATTGTTAAACCTTTGTTAGAGTTTATGGGAACTCTATTTCCTTCCTTAATATTTTCCTACTTTCGTGTACTTAAATGCCTTAGTTTTGGTTTAGTTGCTTGGTTGGGTTATAGTAGTGGTTCTCCCACCGGAGGATTAGTGTGGGTGCCAATCATGACGGTCTAGGTTGTGACATAGTTGGTATCAGAGCCTAGGTTCGTTGATCTTGATGTACCAAAACAAGTCTAGTAGAGTCTCGCGAAACGGAACGGGGACGCCTTTACTTTTCTTCGAGAGGCTATAGGACTTTAGGAAATCTCTCTGTTTTCTTTTGTCTCCTTTCATGCTATGACTTGATTCTAATTGGTGATGACTGAGGATGAAAGAATCCGGTTATTTATTAGGGGACTAAATTTTGAGTTGCAAGTATTATCTGTTCATATGACTTCTGCAGGGAGGAACTTCAATGAGGTAACATACTATGTTAAGAAAGTGGAGGGGGTGAGGCGAGATGGTCAAACTAAGGCATTGGCAAAAAGGGCCAAGAACTCGGGTAACTTTCAAGGTTCTTATTCCAAGGGGTCCAGAAGGCCAATGCTTGCAACCAAGCCAATTCAGTCTGCTATACCCACCTCTGCAGGTAGTTACTCGGAAACTCCATCTCATAATTTTCAGGATAGCTAGGGAGTCGCGCCTTTGATGGGAGGTAGACCATATTTTGATCGTACTTGATACAACTGTGGAGAAGCTGGGCATATGAGAAGAGATTGCCCCCACCCACGTGTGTTTGAGTCCGTGCTACAACAGACTAGAGCAGTAGTACCCACGGAAAATGGTAATAATGGTCGAGGGCGTCCACAAGGTGGGCGAGGAGGTAATCAGCGAGGCTGTGGAGGTAGATGAAATGGTAATGCAGGCAGAGGTAATGTGAAACCAGGCAGGGAAGTGGTTTGTCAAGATGATAGAGCTCAGTGTTATGCCTTTCTGAGAAAGAATGAGGCAGAGGCGTCTGACGCAGTGATCACATGTACTATTCTTGTTTGTGACCGGATGGCTAATGTGTTATTTGATCCGGGTTCTACTTATTCTTATGTGATACACTCAAATTACACCTCCCTAAAGAAGCATAAGCAAAGAACCCAACTTGTAGGTTGGGGTCGATCCCACGAGGAAAATTGTTTAGACTTAACTTTAACCAACAATTATATTCCTTTAGTCAACTTACTTTCAGAAACAAGTAATTAAAGTGGGGGGATTTGTGAAACAAATTGTAAGAATTTAGTAAGTAATAAGTAAATAAAAGTCAATTTTGGTTGTTATCAAGATGAGAGAATTAACTAGGGTATACGTGTTCCCACAAGCTCATAACACAGTAATCCTAGTAACAGCAATCATTTCCTAGTGTACTACATGCAAAGTGATAACCTAGGTATCTCTAAATCCTTGGTCCGACATCTAGAGAATTTCACCCCACACCTTGGTCCGACTACATGTGTAAAATTTACTAATCCCTTACCTTTACTTCATATTAGACATCACATCGATGTTTG
>NW_006239267.1:341159-348902 GCF_000226075.1 Solanum tuberosum | reverse complement strand
AAAAGTAATAAAATCTAACCCCCAAAAATGAGGTTTACATACCCTATTTATAGAAAACAAATCCTAAAATAAAAGGGAAACAAAATAAGGAAATAAAACTGCAGGACACGTCTTCATTCCACGAGGTTGACCTACGGTCCGTAAGTCAAATGATGGTTTGTAGGTCTCTTCTGTGGCTCCATACTTAGCCGATTTGAAATCTTCACAAATCCACCTCTCTCAGTCAGCTTCCACGAACCAACAACACGGTCCGTCAGTGAGACGACGGACCGTCAGTCACCTCCGTCGCTCTATACTTAGATTATTTCAACTCAGGTACTGGAACCACTCCTCTGATCAGTTCTACAGAGCTGCAGGATGGACCGTAAGTCATTCGATGGTCTGTCAGTCCCCACCGTGGTTCCACACTTGGTCAGATTTCCATGAGCTTCAATCTTGCCATACCTGGTCGTCCCACGACCCTCATCTACGGGGCATCACTCATCCTACGGTCCGTAGGTGACTCTTTTCAGCACTTGCCTCAGCTACATCTTTATATTTTCACGCCTGAGTTTATTTCCTGAAATTACAACAAAAAACACATAAAACTAACATAAAAATGCCTTAGACATTCACAAATCCTAAGTGAAACGTATCAATAGTACCGTAAACTCATTGTACATCAACACCCTCAACTTAAAATCGTTGTTTGTCCTAAAGCAACACATTATGACTCTAAATGACACTTGTACAGAAGCAAACAATTTCAGCCCAAGCAATCACATGGCTCTTCATCTCGACTCTTATTTTGAGTGTGACTTTGTTCTCTTAGACTCAAACAAGCTAATTTCTGTGGATCAAAACATGACAATGACTGACCAAGCAACACAAATCTCCACAGTTTTACTATCACCAAGGTACCAATTTTTTCGACAATATAACTAGTGCCCTTACTTCAAACGAACTCCTTCCTCACACACTGAATGTTATTCTTGGTACATGGAGTTATTCAAAACTCACACTCAGAAATAATTTCAAGTACAATTGGTGCTCAATGCCATAGGCTTGCCCTTATTTTCACTACTTAGACTCTCCAAACTAGATTCTAGGATCACTATAGGGCTTTCTTGGCTTGTAACATAGGCTTAGGGTCAGGTGTGGTACATTTGAGTACTTTTAGTGACTTTCTGCCCTCCTTGACATTACTTTATGCTTTCGACCTCTTTTTGCCCTATCTTTTGACATCCTACCTTTTTCCTCTTTCCCTTGATTCTTTTCAACCACTGATGCGACTTCCTTTTTGTAGCTCTTGTACTTTTCAATTTCATCTTTTTCTTGTGTTTTATTCTTCTTGCTTTCTTTTCACCAAAGTCGCATCCTCTTTCTAGTTTTCTTTTCTCTTGTTTTATTTTCTTTTCTTTTCTTTTCAACACCAAACTCTTTTCCTACCCATCTTTTTTTTGGTTTCCTCTTTCATAGCCACCCTCGACTTATGGATTTTCCATGAATTGAGGTGCACAATACCCGATGTCGGATCAGGGCCAAGAACGAGGTCACATTTGCAGTAGCCACCCTCAACTTAGGCTTTTGGCCTAAGTTGAGGTACACATTTCGAAGAAAAGACCAGGGCCAAACATTAGATTTTGGGAAGGTGAGTTAGGGATTTAGAAAGAAATGGTCTATTTTAGGCTCAAAGTATTTGGATCAAAGGGAATATTCGTTTCATTTGGTTAGACTCTTTTTAGGCAATTTAGTGGACTATTTAGAACAAGGGCCTATGATCATTTCCTAGCATCTAGAGTAGATTATCTTAGCAGGACCAACCGAGCAAGTTCTAAATTGTCACACAACTGTTTGAACAATCAATCATTCTCTCACTTACTTGGCACATAGTTACATTATCAGATTGTCGGATTTCCCAGTTTAAGTTAAGCGTATAGGTCATGCAGTTGGTTCATTCTTATGTCATCTTCAGAGCCAACTCATTCAACTTATTCTAGCCTCCTGAGTTTTAGCACACAATTCATTTTTTTTTTCAAAAAGAAGATTATGCCATCATGCTTCAAGATTATTTTGCTTCTACACATACGATTTCTAACACAGGCCGCTTCAACAGAAAATAAGCAGTCTCTTGGGGAAAAAGAACATAGGCAAGAAAACCCCAAGAGAGGATTATGAGTTGGGTTACTCAGACTTCACCCTATCACTCACAATCCATCATTTACCCCACTCCCAACAAAATAAGTGCAATTGTCCCAATGCACAAATATAGTAAAATCAAAAATGGATTTGGGTGAAGCAAACCTGTGGCGCTTAGCGCCGATGCCTCATCAATAAGCGGGTAGGTCCGTTTTTCCGACCTCCGCAACAACAGTAGTGGGGTCACCCTCAGTAGTGCCCACATCTTCAGTTACAGCCCCCTCAGTAGTGCTATCCGTCAGTCTCACCACACCCTCAGGAGTGGGCAAAGAACTCGACACTCCAGCCATCAACTCATGGGCTCTCTACTCCCATAACCGCTCATCTACGATGGAAGCTTTTATGGCCGCTCTATCTAACATGCGTTGTTTCCTATTAGCCTTTTCCGCCTCCGTATGCTCGGGGTGTCGACTAGATCTGTACCTCTTCCCACAGGCACGTGCTGGCTGCTCCTCCACCTCATCTCCGCTAAACAGTGCACCCAGAACTGTATCATCGCCAAGTGCAGAGGGTGCAGCCTGAAGCTCAACAGCGAGTGTAGCAAAAATGGCATCCACATTGGTCCGGAGGCCAGCTATATCTGTCCGGAGGGCAGTCACATTAGCGGTGGGGGAAGGCCTCTCCAACATTCTCACCTCGAAGGCATCTAAGCGTGCGTGAACAACTTAGACCTTCTGGTCCACCATCACCGCCATCCTCTTTTCTTCTCACTCATCAGACTCGGCAATCAATTTCCTCATCCATTGCTTCAGGTGATGTAGCAGGGTGGCCATCTGACCCTCAAACTTCTGGACTCGAGTCAATGGTATCATAGTCGTTCCGGAGAGTGGGGTGGCTCGAGATGAGCTCGGGGCCTGGCTGGCCGTCTAAGAAGTGAAAGTTGGGTGCTCATCAGACGGAGCTGCAGTGGGGGGCCCATCTCCCTGCATCTGCCCCACAGTGTGTATCAGATCCTCGCCCATAGGTACATCGACTCGAGGCCCTCTGTGTGGTGCTTCCACATTCGCGTCATCTTGAATCAACCCAATGTAAAGGGTCCCAGTCGTATGCACAAATTTATCACAATGCCAAATAGGCACTCCTGCATCCCTGCAAAGCTGAAAGATTATACATGGGAAATGGTAGGTGGTGGTGGTCTTGAAATCCCTTTCATGTAATTCTCCCAGCAGCAGGTGGGGGAAATTTATATCCAATCCGGCGACCAGTGCAGCCACCATGACCGCTTATCCCATGTGACTATATTATCGGCCATTGTTGGTGATAATCTATTTCGGACTAATAGCCAAAAGAACTTGGCTGCCAAAGTGAGGGTGGCCTTTCGAATAACTAGTCGGGGCGCAGCAACCCAGTTTGCTCTCTCTCCATCCAAAGCCAGATGCCGAGCTAGCCATGATATAACCGCCTCCTTGTTATCTGCATTTCGGCTGAAGGCTCCTGTCCGCACAAATTCCCACCGATAGTCAAATTCAGCTGTGGAATTCACCCATGTGTGGTGAGGGTTAGGGCCATAAAGAAACTGACTGATGGTGGTGTGGGATAAGTCCACCGAGACACCTCGGACCATGGTGGATGTGAGGGGGTCTTATGCTGCGTGCTTAGAGTTCTTGTGAATTCGCCCTCGGAGAGTGGCAGCATAGGAAGCGTAAAACTTCCACACAATCTCCTCGCTATAAGTACCTGGATCACGAGCCATCCACTCGCACTTGTGCCTTTGGAAAAGCTGGTGGGTATCTGGCATAGAGTGGAGGCTCCCGGTGAGAACTCCGCGCTTCTCCGTAATTGTACGTGCCATCTTGTCCTTGGCATTCTTCATCTTGGCGTCACGGTAAATCTGCCATTGCCCCTTGACACACCACCTATTCGACTCTCCGTTTACAGGATCCGGTTGGTCATTTTGAGGGATGTGAATCTCGTCAGAGCTAGATGCCTCATCAGACGAGGCAGTCGCTTCATGTGCACTTGAACCGGTGGCGGACCCGGACCCAGACCCGACAGCAGAGTTGGACTCAGAACCGGACCCATACCTTGTTGGTGACCCGATCAGTGTATCCTCCTCATCAGACTGGGAGGCAGTGACTACATCGGGGAACACCTTCTTGGACTGGTTTCAAGCGGTCCGGGCAGGTGTGGGTTACTAATCTGGGTCTCGTTGCCTGTCGATATCCTCATAGATAAGTCGTAAAGACGGCGCCACTGATTTTGACCGGCCCCTGTTGATGACGACTTTCTTGTTTGGTATCATTATACTTGCGAAGGAGATGTTAGTACCCAACACAAGCACTAAACATGGTGGAAAGAATTTAAGAACTATAAACAAATGAAATCAAGAAGGAAAAAAAAAAATAATGAAAAAAAGTTCAGTAATCTAGAGTGGTAATCGATGGAGGGAACCGACGGTCTGTAGGTCAACCTACGGTCCGTGGACCTGCTTTGTAAGGCAGAAGTAACCAGGGCATAGTCACAGATGGAAACGACGGAGATGCAGAATGGTCCGTGGGTCATTCCATGGACCGTAGTCCACCTCCGTCGTGTCACACTTAGGAAATTTCCCAAGTGCCCTTGCCACAGACATGATCAACGGTCCGTTGACTGAACAACGATCCGTGGACGGGGTCTCGTGGGTGGGTCTGGGCCAATTTTATGCATCAGTGCTTATCATTTAGACATACAAGAGGATTAAAAACAACACTAAGCAAGTCTAATCATGCATTTCAACACTCCACATGCTAGTTCGTCATTCTCGGGGGTCCAATAATTCAGTTAAGCACGCCAGTCATACAAGTTATGGAACCCTAAGTCGGAACTTACATTTAGACTCATAGTTCTACGGGTTTTAAGTTAGAATTATCTACAATCACTGACCATCGTCCCAAGGGTGTCTAAATTTCATATTTAACATGCATTTAGAGATGATTAGCTACCCAAGGTCAAGACCTACTCCTGACTTACCCTATTCAAGCTATGAATCGTAATTCAAAGTGAGGGGACAGTCAGTTACTTTGCAAGAAATGAGGAGTGGTGTGATTGTGTGCCAAGACTTAGACTCCGACTGAATTTAACCCAACGTTGTACCGTACCCGGACACTAAACTCTCTTGTTTATGGGAATTTTCGGGAAAGATGGGAATGGTGTGAGTATGTGGATTTTGGGGGTAAATATCTTTGGGAGATCTGATGGAGGGTGGTGTGAGGGAGTAAATTTTTGGACTTTAGGGTGTGAGGGTTTGGATGAGGGTTTTGGAAAGAGTGGGAAATGTTTTAAACTTTGGGGTTTTTAAATAAAGGAAGTCCGGGTTGGGTCGGGTCGAGCAGATTAGGGTTTCGACCTACGAGACCTCGCTTATGGTCTGTAGGTCGATCTACGGTCCGTAGGTTGAGACCGTAGATCACCTAAACACTTAGAAAAATTTAGGGACTTATCTGGGGTCTACAGACGCCATTCACGGTCCGTGGAGTGAATGACGGACCGTCGGTGGGGTTCGTAGACCGCTGCACCATACATTATTCTGCAGATTCTGCTTCTCGCCCCTGCACATGTAGTAACCATTAGCCCTTTCTTTTTACATTTTCTGGACACTTTTTAGACACGGACCCTATGCTATGTCTAGCCAACACTAAAACAAAACTAAAACAACTGTCTAAATGAGTACAGAGGAGCAACTACTAAACGAACTATTGTTTGCTAGATTTTACATCTTGGGTTGCCTCCCAAGCAGCGCTTAATTTAACGTCACGACACAACGCAGGCCTCTTGATTACTCAGAGTTCATCAAGATGATAGGCCTCAACAACTTCTTGCACACTTTCTGCGTTTCCAGATAGATCTTGATCCTTTGCCCGTTAACCATGAACCTTGTTCCTTCACTGTTCTCAAGCTCAATCGCTCCATGGGGGAGCACTTTTGTGAGCAAATATGGCCCGGTCCATTTGGATTTGAGTTTGCCCGGAAAGAGCGCAACCTAGAGTTGAGTAGAAGCACAACATCACCCACAACAAATTCTCGCTTTTCAATTCTTTGATCAAGATACCTCTTCATCTTCTCCTTGTACAAGGCTGAACTTGCATAAGATTTTAAGCGAAACTTATCAAGTATATTCAAGTCATTCATTCTTTGATTAGATGCGGCACCCCATCCAAATTTAGCTTATTCATCGCCCACAAAGCCTTATGCTCTAGCTCTACCGGTAAATGGCAAGACTTCTCATATACAAGTTGGTTAGGAGACATACCTATGGGGGTCTTGTATACAGTGCGATAGGCCCATAGAGCATCATCAAGCTTCCTTGACCAATCCATTCTATTAGCATTCACAGTCTTCGCCAAAATCTGTTTGATCTCTTTGTTGGACACTTCAACTTGCCCGCTAGTCTGTGGATGGTAAGGAGTGGCTACATTGTGGCAGACACCATACTTCTCAAGTACGCTTGACACTTATTACAAAGTGGAGCCTCCATCACTGATAATCGCCCTCGGGGTACCAAATCTGGAGAAGACATTCTTTTTTAAAAATGTGGTCACACTTTTACCTTCATTGTTGTGGAGCGCAACTGCTTCCACCCACTTTGATACATAATCAATCGCAACAAGAATATACTTCATCCCATGTGAACTCACAAATGGACCCATAAAATCAATGCCCCATATATTAAACAACTTTATCACCAATATAGGATTCATAGGAAGCTCTTGCCTAATTTGAAAATCCCTCCTTCTCTTTGGCAACGATCACAAGACTTGGCGAAATCATGAGCATCTTGGTGGATGGTAGGCCAGTAGTACCCACACTGCAAAATCTTATGTGCATTCTGATGTGAGGCTAAAAATACATATTTTTTAATCATTATTTCCTAACATTTATTATTTATATTTGTCCTTTTTGAGCATAAATTTTATGGATTGTGCTAAATAATATATTTTATTTGTAGGATTAAATTGGTGGAAAAATAAAGAAGTTTGGAGCTAAAACGAATTAAAGATTCAAGATTGAAGAGGAAATCAAGCAGGCAGCTTAAATGGATTAAATTTAATAAAATAATATATTTGTATATATGGGAAAAAGCAGCGAAAATTTGGAATTCAAATTTCATGCCACTGCCACGTGGCAAGTTTTGAAAACATCAAATTTGGAGGCGGCGGCGTGTTTCCAGTAACACGGGAAAAAAACGGAAAACCCAATTTAATTGGGTTTTGATTTCCTAATTTAAGGTGGACTCAATTATTTTATTTAGGGTTCCTACATCTATAAATAAGGCATGAAAAATTATTCTAGGGGAAGCCAAGAATCAAGATAGAAGACACAATATAAATTTTCTTCTAGCTTAGGAACTTTGGAAGAGCCGCCGTGGAGGCCGGAGAATTGTGGTTTATTCTTTCTTCTCCTTTATTATTTATTTGTATTCGTGATTAATAAAAGATAGTTTAGCTATTGTTCTTAACTTTTTATGATTAACACAAGCATATTTATTTTAATAAATTTTGATTGTGTTTTTGAGATAATGAGTAGCTAACTTTCATAACTAGGGTTGTGGGAACCATGAGCGATTAACAAAGTATGAATAGTAAATAA
>NW_006239267.1:336944-339329 GCF_000226075.1 Solanum tuberosum | reverse complement strand
CATCTCAACCTCGGGCACACAGCGACGAATAATCCCATCAGCACAACTACGATACAAGTAAGGCTCATCCCAAAAGAATTTCTTCACATTATGTATAAACTCTTTCCTTGGGTGAAAAGACAAGTCCGGGGGAACCAAATCGCTTGCCAAATAATTAGCAAAGTCTGCGAACCAGGGAATCAGATCATGAGAAACAACCAATATCTGTTCATTTGGAAAAGTATCATTAATTTCAGCCCTATCACCAAGCTTTAGCATAGCCTCTTCCTCTAATCTGGACAAGTGATCAGCAACTTGATTTTCGGTCTCCTTCTATCTTTACCACAAAATCAAACTCTTGCAGCAAAAATACCCATCTAATCAACCTCGATTTTGCATTCTTCTTCACTATCAAATACCTCAATGCAGAATGGTCAGCACTATGACCTTAGTACCAAGCAGGTAGGGTCGAAACTTTTCGAATGCAAAAACCACCGCAAGAAGCTCTTGTTCAGTCAAAGTATAATTCTTCTAGGCCACATTTAGAGCTTTTCTAGCATAGTAAATAGGATGGAGAATTTTCTATCGCCTCTGTCCCAATACCACACCAAGCGCTACTCCACTCGCATCACATATTACCACAAACGGTTGTCCCCAATCCGGTGAAATAATGATAGGTGCAATAACTAACTTCTCCTTCAAATCTCCAAATGTTCTTAGACAAGCATCATCAAAATGGAACTTACACTCCTTCTTGAGCAGTTTGCACAAAGGATGTGCAATTTTTGAGAAATCTTTGATGAACCTCCTATAAAAACCTGCATGCCCAAGTAAACTTCTAACTCCTTTTACAGAGATAGGTGGAGGAAGTTTTTATATTACCTCAACTTTCGCTTTATCTACCTCAATGCCCTTCTCAAAAATTCGATGACCTAGAACTATCCCTTCTTTCACTATAAAGTGGCACTTCTCCCAATTCGGCACTAGATTGCAATCTTCACACCTTTTAAGCACCTCAGCCAAATGATTCAGACATCGATCAAAAGAGTCACCTACCACAGAGAAATCATCCATAAATACCTCAATAGTGTCTTCCACCATATCAGAGAATATCAACATCATACAACGCTGGAAGGTCATTGGAGCATTACACAACCTAAAGGGTATCCGTTTGAGGGCGAAAGTCCCATAAGGGCAATTGAAGGTGGTCTTCTCTTGGTCCTCTGGAGCTATAGAAATCTGATTGTAGCCCGAATAACCATCAAGAAAATAATACCAACCCTTACCAGCAAGTCTATCAAATATCTGATCGATGAATGGCATAGGGAAATGATCTTTTTCTGTCCAAGCATTTAGCTTCTGGTAGTCCATGCAGACTCTCCATCCAGTAATCCCACCTTTCTTGGGCACACATTGAACATGACATACCCAACTACTATCTGCAATGGGATAGATAACTTCAGCATCCAACCCCTTGATGATCTCCTTTTTAACAATCTCTTGCATAGTCGGATTTAATCTTCTTTGGTGCTCAATACTAGGTTTGTTATCTGGCATGAGTTGGATTTTGTGGGAACAAATACTAGGAGGAATCCCAATAATATCCGCAATAGTCCACCCAATAGCTCGCTTGAACCTCTTTAACACAATCACCAAGCACTCTACTTGTCTCGCATTTAAATCTATCGCAATGATGACCGGCAAAGTATTATCTCTACCCAAGAATACATACCTCAAATGCGGTGGTAGATCCTTAAGCTCCAATTTCGATGCCTCCATAATAGATGGTCTCGCGGGTGAAGACGCACGGTTCTTCATGTCTAACTCATACTTCTTTGTTTTTGACTGATATTCGCACCTATCGAGTGCAACCACCAACTCATTGTAATCTTCAATACCATCACTATCGAAATTCATCATAACTGCTGCTAGTGCCTCAACATCGAGTCGCTCTTCAATTTGCACATCTGTTCCACTCTCAACTCTGTAAGTTATAGCAGATACCGTTTGGAGCTCACCACTCTGCTTCATGGACTTACAAATAATTTGAAAAGTTGCTTCTTCATTGTTCAGTCTGAACTTCATCTGCCCCTTCTCCATATCAACCAACACACGACCTGTGGCAAGGAATGGTCTTCCAAGGATGATGGGAACCTCAAAATCAACCTCACAGTCAAGAATCACAAAATTCGCCGGAAAAATGAACGACTCCACTTTCACCAGCACATCATGGAGTACACCAACGGGCTTTTTCACGGTTCGATCAGCCATAAGTAACCGCATCGTAGTAGGCTTTGGATCCCCTAGACCCAACTTCTTGTAAATAGACAATGGCATGAGGTTGATGCTAGCACCAAGATCACACAATGCCTTAGCAAAGTGTAACAACCCTATAGGACATGGGAT
>NW_006239267.1:334752-336729 GCF_000226075.1 Solanum tuberosum | reverse complement strand
ACTCTTCTCTAACCTCTACCACATCATCTTCTTTTCTAATCTCAACATCCACCACAGACGGCATAGGTGGATTAATGGTTTGCTTACCCCCTTGAGTAGTAATTGCCATACAATGACCATCATTCTTTGGATTCTGGATGGTGTTGCTAGGAAGAGTGCCAAGTTGACGTGGGTTCACTGTAGTAGACAACTGAATTATCTGCTGCTCTAGATGCTTTATTGACACTGCATGGGCATCAATCTTTTGACCAATACCAGACAAGTCATTTCTTATCTCCTTCACATTCTCATCAGTTGCATCAAACCTTCTCATCATCTTTTGCATCATATCTTCAATACGCGCCATATTGCCTCCAGCTTCCCTAATGCTCGATTCCCAATTTTGAGGGGGAACATAAGGTCCAACCCGATCGTTTCTGTTTCCATAGTTGTTCCGGTTGTAGTTGTTGTCGCGATTGAAGTTCCCATCCCCCGAATATTGACCCTCTCGGTTGTAATTGCCATAGTTCCGACCTTGGTTTCCTTGACCTTGGCGCTAATTTTCCGTGTTGGATCCTTGGGCGTTTGGTTGGAACCCCCCCGTCTGATCATTCACCGCATAAGCATCCTCTTCATAGTAACACTTTTCAACAGGTGGTGGAGTTCTAGTCAAGTAGTTCACAACATTTACCTTTTCCGCACCTCCGCTCACATGCTTCAATACCAACCCAAACTCGGTCCTTATCTGAGCCATCTCTTCACGAATCTTATCCGCAGACTGGTTGTTTGTAGCATGAACGACAAATGTGCTTCTCCCAGTATCCGACCTCCTAGTGCTCCATGCTTTATTGTTGCGAGAGGTCTTCTCCAGTTTTTCTGCAATCTGCGCGTATGTACACTCACCATATGATCTTCCAGCAATAGTATCAAGCATTGCTTTATTGTTGTCATCCTGACCTCGATAGAAATATTCCTTCAGCGAATCATCATCAGTACGGTGATTCGGAACAGCTCTTACAAACGCAGTGAATCTGTCCCAAGAACTACTCACAGACTCTCCAGGTAATGCCACAATATTGTTGGCCTTATCTTTGTGATTGAGCTTCTTGGACACTGGATAATATCTTGCTAAGAACACATCCTTTAGTTGGTCCCATGTATAGATTGAGTTATAAGGGAGCTCAGTGAACCATACAGCAGCATCGCCTGTTAGTGATAGAGGGAACACTCGCAATCCGATGACATCCATATCCAATTCTGGTCGACCTACACAACTTTTGCAAACCACCCTTAGCTTGGCTATGTGAGCATATGGGTATTCCGATGGCAACCCCGAGAACAAACCCCTCGCTGTAAGCATCTGCATCAAGCTACTGGTCACTACAAATGTGTGCCCCAGAGGCAAATAGGGTAGGACAAGAGGTCCATCAGAGTTAGCAATATTGACGTTGCCCCTATAGTTGTCATCCAGTCGTGGGCCTAGTGGACCCTGCACCCTCAATGCATCTCCCAATTGATTTTTAGCTGGAACCTGGTTGTCCCCACCAACTACCCTCGGAGGTTGCAACTCAACTTCATCACCTAGATTGCCTCCGATAGGATTAACTTGAACTCCTGGATTGTTCATTCTTCGCAAAGTTCAGTTCAACTCTGGATCGTAAGGAGTAAGTGGTTCACCCTGGCTTCGTGTACTTGTTATACACTAGAGTCAGAACCTGAGAAAGACAAAAAGAAAAAGAAAAAGTAAAATTAGGAAATATTTGACTAAAGTTCAATAATGTAGTTAAAATAAATCTAAAGGCCAAATTCCCTGGCAGCGGCGCCAAAATTTGATACGCTCAAATTACACCTACCTAAAGAAGCATAAGCAATCGTTATCAAGTAAAGAACCCAAGATGTAGGTTGGGGTCGATCCTACGAGGAAAATTGTTTAGACTTAACTTTAACCAACAATTATATATTCATAGTCAAATTACTTCCAGAAACAAGTAATTAAAA
>NW_006239267.1:333959-334458 GCF_000226075.1 Solanum tuberosum | reverse complement strand
TATAATTTACTAACCCTTACCTTTACCTCATATTAGACATCACATCGATGTTTGGCTTAGTTATTACTTCGCACCAATCGACACTAGCCTATTAGATAGTATCACACTAAATCTATGTTGATAATTCTTTTCTTGTTGATTACCTCCTTGGTCCGGCAAGTAGCAACAAGGCGAGTTCTAACGTTGCACACCGTTAAAAAGACTTTTAAACGAAAGAATTATCAATGCATGCAAAACACTATTCAAGAATTGCTTATTTACTATTCATACTTTGTTAATCACTCATGGTTCCCACAACCCTAGTTGTGGAGTTTAGTTAGCCATAATCATATGAAAACAATTCATTGTTTTAGATGAAAGAATTATGCATTTACGTAAGAAGAATAATAAACCAAGAAATTCAACTTGAATTGCAGCACCAAAATTTTCAAAACGAACTTAGAAAATTCAAAATTGCTAAAGTTGCAAGTTAATATCCCAAGTCAAGAACTAGAATAAA
>NW_006239267.1:331451-333933 GCF_000226075.1 Solanum tuberosum | reverse complement strand
TTTACATACCCTATTTATAGAAAACAAATCCTAAAATAAAAGGGAAAAAAAATAAGGAAATAAAACTGTAGGACGCATCTCCATTCCACGAGGCTGACCTACGGTCCGTAAGTCGAATGACGGTCCGTAGGTTTCTTCCGTGGCTCCATACTTAGCCGATTTGAAATCTTCACAAATCCACCTCTCTCAGTTAGCTTCCACAAACCAGCAGCACGGTCCGTCAGTGAGACAACGGACCATCAGTCACCTCTGTCGCTCTATATTTAGATTATTTCAACTTAGGTACTGGAACCACTCCTCTGATCACTTCTACAGAGCTGCAGGACGGACCGTAAGTCATTCGACAGTCCGTCAGTCCGCACCGTGGTTCCACACTTGGTCAGATTTCCATGAGCTTCAATCTTGCCATGCCTGGTCGTCCCACGACCCTCATCTACGGGGCATCACTTATCCTACGATCCGTAGGTGCCTCCGTAGGTGACTTTTTTCAGCACTTGCCTCAGCTATAACTTCATCTTTTCACGCCTGAGTTTAATTCCTGAAATTACAATAAAAAACACATAAAACTAACATAAAAATGCCTTAGACATTCACAAATCCTAAGTGAAATGTATCAACTGTACCGTAAACTCATGGTACATCATTATGTATATGTGCGATTTTCCTTAGAGTTTGATATGATTTGTGATATACTTGATGCCCCTATCCATGTTTCTACCCCAGTTGGAGAGTCAGACATAGTTACCCATGTCTATCGTGCTTGTCCTATTTTGTTTATGGGTTTTCAAACGTGGGCTGATTTGGTGATTTTGGATATGACTGACTTTGATATAATCTTATGCATGACTTGGTTGTCCCCCTATTACGTTGTGCTTAATTGTAATACTAAGTTCGTAACTCTAGAAATTCCGGGAAGGGAAAAATTAGAGTGGGAATGGGTGTACAAGCCTAAGCGAATTAAGATTATATCCTCCGTTCAGGTTAAGAAATTGATAGGGCAGGGTTGGTTGGCTTATTTGGCTCATATTAGGGATGTTGAGATTGAGGCTCTATCCATTGGGGTCTATTCCTGTGGTGTCATAATTTAGAGAAGTATTTCCTAGTGACTTGCATGGTATGCCTCCGGATAGAGATATAGATTTCTGCATTGATTTAGAGCCTGGTACGTGCCCCATTTCTATTCCTCCATTTTGTTTGGCTCCAGCGGAATTAAGAGAGTTTAAGGCTCAAATCCAAGAGCTTCTTGACAAGGGATTTATTCGACCTAGTGCTTCCCCATAGGGTGCCCCAATTTTGTTTGTTAAGTAAAATGATGGTAGTATGAGAATGTGTATAGATTATCGATAATTGAATAGGGTCACTATTCAAAACAAGTATCCTTTTCCTCGAATAGATGATCTTTTTGACCATCTACAAGGTGCATCAATTTTCTCTAAGATTGATCTAAGGTCTGGTTACCATCAATTAAAAATTAGGCCTGAGGATGTGCCCAAGACGGCGTTTAGGACTCGCTATGGGCACTATGAATTCCTAGTTATGTCCTTTGGTTTGACTAATGCATCTGCAGAGTTCATGAGTTTGATGAATGACGTGTTTAAGCCGTTTATCGATTCATTTGTTATTGTCTTTATTGATGATATTTTGGTCTACTCGAAAAGTGAGGATGAGCTTACCAACCATCTTTGTAACACCCCGAAAATTCTATGACTTAAGTTAGAGCCTCAGCTTATAAATAATGACTTAAAAATAGTTAAAATGATGTTTCTAAACCTAAAGTAATGCAATTGACTTGGTTTGGAAGAGTAAAAGTCTAAACGTCAAGAAACGACCACGACGTCCGGAAACTAGAGAAGAATGTGTTCTAGTGTGTCCTTAGGTTTTGGGCAAGTTTGGGAGTGTCGTATGATGGTATAATCTTGTAAAAAGGTTTAAATTAGGTACATATATGTTTATAGGGTCAAAACGTTTGAATATGATTCCCCGGGGCCACCCTAAGGGCCCCCGAGGAGGACCCCAACCTTGGCCAAGCAAGCTGCCAAGGCAGCTTGCAAATTGCATTTGGTGGGAATCGCTCCACGTCGTGGACTATCTCCCCCAAGGAGGAAAAAGTTTGTTCGCGACGCGGTCGTGTCACGGACTCTACTGTCTCGAAATTTAATTCCAAATATCTTCAGGGAACAGCTCCCCGTCATGGACTTGTTCCGCGATGAAAATGCTGAAATTTAGAAATCGATTTTTACTTCATTAAAGAGTCCAACTAAGTGAGGGGTATTTAGGGTACTTTAGGGGACGTGTATATAATGATTTTTAAGTCAATTTACCTCACTTTTATCACTCAAACACAAAACCCCAAAGATCTAAACCTAAAGTTACTCCTTTTCTCTACTCTCTCCCTTTTCTCAAGAACTCCATTGAGGAAGATTGGAGCTTCAAGAAGAAGACCAACTCTCCAAGGTTTCAACTCAGATTTTCGTGGTTAATT